>NW_007731636.1:0-233 GCF_000696425.1 Galeopterus variegatus
GTGAACATGCAGAAAGAGAAATCAAGAGAGCTTGACCATTTACAATAGCCACCAAAAAAAAATAAAATACTTAGGAATAGAGTTAACCAAGGATGTGAAAAATCTCTATTATATGAACTACAAATCACTGCTGAGAGAAATTAAAGGGGACACAAGAAGATGGAAAGATATCCCATGCCCTTGGATTGGAAGAGTCAACATTGTGAAATGTCCATACTACCTAAAGTGATATA
>NW_007731636.1:1770-4582 GCF_000696425.1 Galeopterus variegatus
TCTCAGAAGAGAGTTTATAGTTTTCATGAGAATCTCAAGTGGCTAAAGGACACCTAATATAATAAGAACCACTTCCCTAAAACAAACACTAAGTAATAATCTTAGCAGTTGGTATTTATGGCACATTACCCTTATGGATTAACAATACCAGTGTATTTCAAAAAGTTAGGAGGATGGGAGGGAAAGTAGTGGACTAACTGGTACAAAGCTATAGGTAGATAGGAAGAATACGTTTTGGTGTTCTAGGCTGACTAGAGCTAATATTATGTTGTATATTTCTAAATAGCTAGAAAAGAGGATTGACTGTAATCACCACAAAGAAAAAATAAATGGTCAGGGGATGAATATGCTATCTACCCCAAGTGAATCATTGCACAATATACGCAATATTGAAACAACGCACTGAACCCCACAAATATGTACAACTAAATTTTTTGACCCAAAAGGAAAAAAAAACAAACTGGGAAAAAAATACTTGCAAGTTATATCACACAGAGCATTTGTCTAACATGTAAATAGCTAAATTCTACAAAATGGGGTAGGTAAAAAAGAACAAAAAATTACCACACACCTTTCATGTATCAGGCACTGTTCTAGAAGCTGGGGTAGAGCAGTGAACATGAGATGAGGTTCTCACACTACAGAGTATACATGCAATAGTGCCTAAGACCCCTTGGTAAAAGATAGAAAAATGGCAAATAATATAAACAAGCATTTAATGGAAAAGGACATATAAATGATTCATAAATATATGAAATAATGTTCAAACTCAATCAAACTAGGAGAAACATAAAGTAGAATATTCACTTATTAAGTGATCAAAGATCCAAAAATATAATAACTCACTGTGTTATTCTTAAAATATGGTGGCATAACATAGTTCAACCCCCATGGAGGACAATTTATCAAAATTTATCTAATTACAAAAGCACATAGCTATTTCTAAATATTTATCCTAAAGGTATACCTGCACATTTGTGTAGGAGGATAAACTCGCATTTGCTGTAGCACAATGGGGAGAGATTAAAAGCTGCCTAAATGCACTCACTAGAGAACTGGTTTAATAAATTACAGTATTTCCATGCATTGGAATACTATACACTATAAAAAGGAAAAGGGAGTATTTTCTGTATAGATATGAATAAACTCCAAAATACATCAAAAGAAAAGAACAAGGTACAAAATGGTATGTATAACTTATTATTATCTGTGTAAAAAGGGGGAAATGAAAGAATATACATACATATTTGCTTAAACATGCATAGACTATCTGGAAGGATACACAAAAATAGTAGTAAGAATCATTAACAATCATTGCCTGTGGAGAGGGATTAGGCACATAGCAAATACAGATGGGAGGGAGAGTGTTCACTGTCATATCTTTTTTTATTCCTGAATTCTGAATGTATTATGCACTCAAAAATTAAAATAAAAGATGTAAAGGATAATAAACAGTAACAAAGCAATGCTATTTTTCACAGGGAATCTTAATCTGAGATTTAGGGACACTTCGGGAAACATCCTTTAAACCTCTGAAATTTTCTTCAAAAAATGTGCATTTATCTCAGAAGAGAGTTTATAGTTTTCATGAGAATCTCAAGTGGCTAAAGGACACCTAATATAATAAGAACCACTTCCCTAAAACAAACACTAAGTAATAATCTTAGCAGTTGGTATTTATGGCACATTACCCTTATGGATTAACAATACCAGGGTATTTCAAAAAGTTAGGAGGATGGGAGGGAAAGTAGTGGACTAACTGGTACAAAGCTATAGGTAGATAGGAAGAATACGTTTTGGTGTTCTAGGCTGACTAGAGCTAATATTATGTTGTATATTTCTAAATAGCTAGAAAAGAGGATTGACTGTAATCACCACAAAGAAAAAATAAATGGTCAGGGGATGAATATGCTATCTACCCTAAGTGAATCATTGCACAATATACGCAATATTGAAACAACGCACTGTACCCCACAAATATGTACAACTAAATTTTTTTAAAAATTCATGGAAAGATTCACATTATCTTTTAATTCTATTACCAATAACTTTTTGAAGTACCCTCATTCATAGGATGATATTTAAAATTTGAGTACTTTAAAAAATGTATTAATAAATAACTAAGTTAATATGTAGTTAAGAACATTCTGTTTGTATCAACTCTTCTTCCAACCTTTTGGAAATGAATGATATGTCCCAAGGGGTCTTAAATGAGTCAGACCACAGAATTCATAGAATGAAAGGCAAACAAATAACTATCATAGTCCCTTACAAGTTACCTTTGATGTACTGGTCCACATGTAATATAGTTATTGGTGATATTTTGAAAGAGTTTAGTTCTTTCTCTATAGGTCATGAACATGTATTATATCTCTTTTAATAATATACATTGACAGCAAGTTAGTATTATAAAGAGGTTAACAGGAAGAGCTACTAGTCATGTGTGGCATTAGGTAATTTTCTTTTTAAGCTTCAGTTTCCTTAACTGTAAAATAGGAATAAAAATACTTCTTAAAACTGCTCCCACAAGAATATACCTGACTAAGGAAAGCACTTGATAAATGTCAGCTATTACCTCTACTAGCCCTAATTCAGTGCTTTGCATACAGCAGGTTAAAAATAAAGAAAAATATGCTGAATTCTGAGACATCAGTTAATCCAAACCTTGACCATTTTAGTTATGAAACTATTCATTTTTAAAATTGCCAAAGAATTTCAAATCTTGTCTTGGATTCCCTTTGCATTATATTCCACATTGGCATATTGATACGGTCTTAAAGATTTCAAAACAACTAAGTTACTCTTATACAGG
>NW_007731636.1:5901-6920 GCF_000696425.1 Galeopterus variegatus
GGGATCACAACCCTCGGTGTCGTGCCCGTACTGGGGACCGGCAACGGGATCGCAACCCTCACTCCAGCCAGTGAGCGGGAACCGTAAAGACCTGGTTTTAAATTTACTATACCACTGACTAGCTTCAGGCAAGTCACTTTACCTCTCCGAACCACATAATCCTCATTTATAAAACAAGAATGATATCCACATCATGTAGTGGTAAGATAACCAAGTATTAAAAATGGGTTAGCATGGTGCTGGAACAATTGGATATCCAAATGCAAAACAATGAACTTGGATCCATATCACTTGGAACCTATCACTATACAAAAAAAAATAAAAAACAACTTAGTATGGGTTATAGACCTAAATGTAAAACCTAAAACTACAAAACTTCTAGAAGAAAATCTTTGTCACCTTGGGTTAGCCAAAGATTTCTTAGGTATGACACCAAAAGCAAAATCTGTAAAAAAAAAAAAAAAAAAAAAATCAAGAAGCTGGATTTCATCAAGATTGAAAATGTCTGTTTTTCAAAAGATAACGTGAAGAGAATGAAAAGACAAGCCACAGACTGGAAAAGTATTTGCAAAGCAAAACGACATTCAGTAACAAGTGTTGTTGAGGATGAAGAGAAACTATAATCCTCACACACTGCTGATTGTAATGTAAAATGGCTCAGCCACTTTGGAAAAGTTTCTTAAAATGTTAAACGGACGTATACCATATGACCTAGGAATTCCACTCCTAAACATCTATCTATCCAAGAAAAATGAAACACATGTTCAAACAAAAAATTGTAAGCAAACATTCATAGCAACATTATTTATAATGGCCCCAAAGTGGAAACAACCCAAATGTCCATCAACATATATACAGATATTCATACAATGGAACACTACTCAGCAATAAAAAGGAATGAATTACTGATGCTTGCTGAGTGAAAGAAAACAGACCAAAAAAAAAATTACATGCTGTATGATTTCATTTATACAAAATTCTGGAAAATACAAATTAATTTATAATGACAGGAAGACAAT
>NW_007731636.1:7739-10121 GCF_000696425.1 Galeopterus variegatus
TATATTGTTTATGTAAGAACTTTAAATGAGTGTAGTTTATTTATTGTATATCAATTATACCCCCAAAAGGGAAATTCAACTCCTTGGACACCGAGAAGAATCTTGCTTGGGAAAAAAAAGAAAAGAAAAGAAAAGAATTATCTATCTATCTATCTACCTGTATATGTATATATCTAACAATCTAAAGAGGGAAATGGAGTGCGACCCACCTGTACCTTGAAAGGTACAAGAATTTACACAGTAACTGGAAAAGTAGGTCGAATCTAGAAAATGTGGCTTCAATCTTGCAGGAATTCGATCTGTAAAACATCACCTCTACATCCCTGACTTGGGGGACACTTCTGAGTGTAGAAGGGGGTTACCCGACACTTGAGGTTTGCCCAGGGCAGCCCCACTGACACCCAGGGTTCCCATGTAACGACTAAACCTGCGGCCCTTTCCCGCCCAGGAGCATCCCGCCTGCTTCATGCACGTCCCTCTTTCCCACCTGCATGTTCCTCAGCAGCTGGAAGATCTCCATGGTGCGGTACACGATGTCCTGGACCGTCTCCTGCCCGATCCGGCAGAGCGACGCGGTGTTGACCTCCCGGGCGGCCTGCTGAGCCTGGGGCCCGGCGAACGGCCCGGGTGCCATCCCCGACGCCGCCAACGGAGGCGTGGACATGACGCGGCTGCGGCTTCAGGCCGGCAGGGGTCACACAGCAGGCGTTAGGGGGTCGGCCCGGAATTGGGCGTCTTCCGGGACCCCGCGTGGGTAGGGGCTTGAAAGCCCGGTACTGCCTGATTTCAAAACAGCGGCCACTTCTTCCGCCCACCGTGACGTAATGACGTCATCATAACGTCTTGGACACCGCCCACTCGGCGGACCCCTGAGAAACTGCGTCAGCGAGAAGCCAGACGGGATTGGACTGGATACCCTGGAGGGGCGGGACGGACGGGTGAGTAGCCAATCACCAGCTGCGCCCTGGCCAGAGGGGGCGGTATGAGTGGTGGGGGTGGGGCTGGCTTTCCAAGAGTGCGAGCCCCGTGTTACAGTTCGTGGTGCAAGTGTCCTTTTGTGTTAGGTTTCCCACTGAGCATTTTCTCATAGCAAGCTGTAAGGTTTGTAGGATCGTTGTTCTTTTACAGCTAGAGATCAGGCTCAGAAATGGTAAAGGACTTGTTCAGTTGCTTACACTTTGTAACTGGCAACCTGCGATTCGAACTTGGAAAACAAGATTCCTGACCTTTCATGCTTCGCTGTGACGATATTAACTCCTGATTGTTCTTGGTTCCTGCTCAAATGTCGTTTTAGTCGAGGAGCTTTTTCGATCATCCTAAATAAAAAACTAACAGTACACAACAGACACTCTGACTTTGGCATTTATTACTGTCTGATAATTTATACAATCTTCAGTTTACTCTGACGTCCCCTGACCCTATGTACACACATACTCGAATGCAAACTCTGTAAAAACAGGCCATGGCCATATCGATTTTATTCACTTACTGTATTCTCGGCACATAGTGTTTGGCACATAGTGCTCAATAAATACGTGTTGAATGATTGTTGAGTAACATTATATACACAAGAAAAGTAAAAACAAAACCATTTTCTCACCTACATCTTACTGCCCATTTCCAAAGGAAGGATAGGGAGCGAGAGTCAAGAATGTAAAAATCGGCGACAGACACAACCTTATTCATTTTTAAAAGTATCTGAACATTCCATTACTAAGGGCTTTCCAGGAAATGGTTACTAAAAAAATGAGATAGGAACCATTGTAGAGATTTACAAAATAACGAATTGCAGCTCTTTAGTAAGCAATTACCATTTGAAAAATGTTTACTGAGAACCTATTGTGTGCTGGGTGCTAGGAACAGAGATAGTGTCATGAACAAGTCAGGCATAAGCCCAGCTCTCATGGAGACAGACAGAACACTAATTATTGTGATGAGTGTCTTGGAGCAAAAGTTCAAGGTTCTGATATCACGGTGTTAACAATTTAGGAGATCAGGAAAAACATTCCAGTATCCTAACTGGAATGGAGTGAGTTGGGACCTGAAGGTAGTTGGGGGAGTTGGTGCTGAACATTAGTGTCTTTATATGAGGAGGAAAGTGATCAAAGAAGGCCAGTGCCAACACCCAAGGTGAGGAGGCCTCCTCATGCTTTCCAGGATCTTAAAGAAGTTTAGTGCGAGGATGAATGTCAGGAAATAAGGCTGAAGACAGGCTATGTCAAGAAGTTTAGACTTTAATCTGAGTGAAAGAGCAAGCCACTGTAGAATTTCAAGGAGAGAAGAGTAATTACCTGAAATATCCAATTTAAAAGACTTACTCTTGGCTGCAAAATACAGAATGGATGGTGGGTGTGTACTGTCCCCCTCTGCCTTGTATGAATG
>NW_007731636.1:10190-11715 GCF_000696425.1 Galeopterus variegatus
GAAGACAGGCTATGTCAAGAAGTTTAGACTTTAATCTGAGTGAAAGAGCAAGCCACTGTAGAATTTCAAGGAGAGAAGAGTAATTACCTGAAATATCCAATTTAAAAGACTTACTCTTGGCTGCAAAATACAGAATGGATGGTGGGTGTGTACTGTCCCCCTCTGCCTTGTATGAATGGGTGAGGTTTATGTCATTAACCAAGATACAACACACTGAAGAAAAAAGTTTCAGAGAAACCATGCCTCATTTCCTATTGATGCTGTAACAAATTACTACATATTTAGTGTCTTGAAACAACACACTTTTAATATCTTTCAGTTTTGTAGCTCAGAAGTCTGAAATGAGTCTCACTGAGCCAAACTCAGGGTGTTGGCAGAGGTGTGTTTCTTCCTAGAGGCTCTCGGGAGGAATCTGATTCCTTGTCTTCCTAATGTAAGATCCCTGAGTCACTGTGGCTACCACCAGATGGACTTTGGACTTTCCAGCCTCAGAAACTGTAAGCAATACATTTTGTTTTCCTTACAAATCACCCAGTTCCACATATGCTGTTGAAAGCAACAGAAACAGACTAACACAGAAAATTGGTACCAGAGAAGTGGGGTGATGCTTAGTATAGATGCTTGAAAATGTGGAAACAGCTTTGGAACTGGGTTTTGAGGAGAGATTGGAGGAGTTTGGAGGACTCAGAAGAAGACAAAAAGATGAGGGAAAATTTGGAATGTCTTAGAGACTGGTTACATGGTTGCGACCAGAATGCTGATAGAAATATGTACTGCAAAGACTTTTCTAAGGAGGTCTCAGACAGAAACAAGAAGGAGTTTATTGGAAACTGGGACAAAGATTACCCCTGTTGTGAATCGACAAGGAATTCGGCTGCATTGTGTCCATGTCCTAGGACTTTGTGGAGGTTGGAACTTAGTTGTGAACCAGAGTATTTGGTGGAAGAAATTTCTAAGCAGCAAAGCATTCAGGAAGCTGCATGGATACTTGCAACAGCCTATACTGAGCTATGGAATAAAAGGCAGGATGTAAATCAGAATTTAAAAGGAAGGCAGAGCATAAAGATTTGGAAAATTTGTAGCCTGGCCATGTGGTAGAGAAGGAGAGAGCATTTTCAGAAGAAAAATTCAACCGTACTAAGAAGATTAACACAAAAGAACAGGATTATCAAGAGAAGGGGAAAAAGGCCCTGAAGGCATGCAGAAGCCTCTGGGGCCAACCCTTCCATTTCAGGCCCAAGGGCCTAGGGAGACAGAATGGTCTTAGGGAACTGGCCTGAGGCACCCACCACAGGCTCGCTGCTCAGGGCCACCTTGGGAAGCTGCTTCCAGCACCCCAGCTGCTTTGGCTGCTCCAGCCATGGCTAAATTGGCCCCAGGTGTAGCTGGACCTGCAGCTTCAGAAAATACAAGCTGGAAGCCTTGGCAGCACCTATGTGGTGTTAGGTCTGCAGGCTTGCAGAATGCCAATTTCAAAAGATGTATGAAAAAGCCTAGGGTCCCAGGAAGAGATCTATTGCAGGGG
>NW_007731636.1:12377-13747 GCF_000696425.1 Galeopterus variegatus
TGCCAATTTCAAAAGATGTATGAAAAAGCCTAGGGTCCCAGGAAGAGATCTATTGCAGGGGAGAAGTCACCACAGACAGCGTTCACTAGAACAATGCCAAGTGGAAATGTGGGGTCAGAGTTGCAGCAGAGAAACCCATCAGCGTCATGCCTAGTGGAGTCGTGAGAGCGGAACCTCCATGGAGAGACCAGACTTACGGAGCTACCAGAGTGGAATGCCAGCCTGAAGTGTGGTTCTGCCACCAGGAAAGCCATAGGAACAAAGCTGCCCAAGGACTTGGGGACCCAACCCCCACACCAGCATTCAGAGAATGTCGAACATGGAGTCCAGGTTCCTTATTCACCAGCTTTAAGGTTTAATGCCTGCCCTGCTGGGTCTCAGACTTGCTGAGGACCTGTTATCCCTTTCTTTTGGCCTATTTTTCCCTTCTGGAACAGGAATATGTACCCTATGTTTGTCTCACCTTTGTATCTCGGAAGTAGATAACTTACTGATTTCACAGATGGGACATTGAACTTTAGACTTTTGAATTATAACAAATCAAGACTTTGGGGATGAAATGAATATATTTGCATCTGAAAATACAGGAGTTTTGTGGGGCTAGAGGTCGAATGTAGTGGATTGATTATGTCCCCCCAAAACTCATTGAAGCTTGAACTGTGTCCCTCAAGTTTTATGTATTAAAAACTTAGCCCCCACTGTGACTGTTAAGAGGGTGGAAAATCCTACTATGGTAACTGAAGGGTGGAGCCTTGAAGAGGTAATTAGATTGTAGGACCATGCCATAGTGAATGGCTTAAAAATGGTGGTCATGGGTGTGGTTTTGAGGGCTTTAAAAAGACAGGCCATGAGGGACTGTCTCTTTCTTGCTGTCTCTGCTTCCACCGTCTTGCAATGTGAGACCTCTGGGTCACTGTGGACTTTGGACATCCCAGCCTCAGAAACTGTAAGCAATACATTTTATTTTCTTTATAAATCACCCAGTTCTGCATATTTTGTTATAAGCAACAGGAACAGACTAGTACATTATGGAAGTCATGAGAAGGATAGACTGTCTTATGAAGGAGCTTATGGTGAACAGAGTCAGATGCTGCTGAGAGGAGAAGCAACACAATCCACATAAAGGAGGTATCTTAGTTTGTTTTCTGTTGCTTCTACAGAATACCTGGAACTGGGTAATTTATAAAGAAAAGAAATTTATTTCTTACAGTTTTGGAGGCTGGGAAGTCCAAGGTTGAGGGGGTGCCTCTGGTGAGGTCCTTCTTCTTGGTAGGGACTCTCTGCAGAGTCTCAAGGTGGTGCAGGACATCACATGGTGACATGGCAAGAATGTGCTCACTTGCTCAGTCAGGTCTCTTCCTCTTATAAAG
>NW_007731636.1:14923-15793 GCF_000696425.1 Galeopterus variegatus
CTTCCTTGCACCTGGGCAAGATCATTTCCCTAAGTTCTAGCCAATGGGCTGTAAGTATGAGTGACATTTGAGACTACTGGTGGTTTTCGTTAAGAGAAGGACTTTATTTTCTTCCTATTAGCTGGGATGCAGACATTAAGGCTACAGCTCAAATAAGTGCTTATTTAGGAGTTTTCAGTCACATGCAACTGAATCTAATAGTGCTGAAGAGACAGATTTGAAACTTGCCCTAAGCTCCATGTGGTTTTGTCTGATAACCAAAGCAGTTTCTCTTGTCATAATGATTCACTACCTCTGCTTTAAGTTACCTGAAAGGCAAACTGGAAACTCTCTTGACCTGGCCTATACCCACAGCAGTGCCCCTGGCTCTTGTGTAATTGCAGGGTTGGAGCTAGCTTTGTGTATGTTGTCATGGAAAGTGCTGGCCTTGCGTTTTCTAGCACCTAACATACATGTGAACAATCCTGGGGTGGTTTTGTGGAGTCAGGACACTGTGGTGGTTGAATCAAAAGGCTACAGGCCACAGTTGTTTGTCTAAACCAATATTTGAGAATACACTGAGTGGAAAGCAACAGGCTTTTGAGGAAGAAAGGGAGAAATATAGAGTAAAAGAGATATAATAAGCCAAAATGGAAGGAAAACTCCCCATAGTCAACACAGTGGGTTCCAGACAGTTTTTTGCTTTGCATTAGTTTGGCAGTTCTGTACTGGCACATAACCCAGGTGTTTCACTCTAAGACTCTTGTGCTTTTTATTATATTACATATACCATGAAAAGGCTTCAAGATAAGCTAGATCTGCTTAGAAATGTCACTGCACAGGACCTAGCAAAGGAAGGGGATATGACTGAGCCATCTCAGTCCTGACTTT
>NW_007731636.1:16057-17063 GCF_000696425.1 Galeopterus variegatus
GTCACTGCACAGGACCTAGCAAAGGAAGGGGATATGACTGAGCCATCTCAGTCCTGACTTTGGCCCATCAGTAATAGTGTTGAAATGCACCAGTTTATGCACAGTTTATTCATGACTAATTGCCTATATTTTTCAGTACAGCCACTCATGATCAGGAATATTCCCTCTGGACAGAGAATTATTGAATTTAAACAAACATTTATTGGGCACCTGTAATTGGTCAAACTAACAAGCATTTAGACTATTGCCTAGACCTAATTAGCATTCCAATTTAACAAAGTGTGCTAACTGGTCCCTGAAGGTTCATTAGTAAAGGTTTCCTTTGTTTCAAGAATGCTCACTTAGAATCCCATACTTAAAAAAAAAACATGCATGAGTGAAATCACATGCACACATTCAAGAATGGTCCCTTCTTCAAGTTTAAAGAATTTGCAAGTCTTAGTCAAGTGTTTTGAACAATTTAAGTGCCTAATATCTCTTTTCCATAAGTTTCACAGTTATCACCAAAGTCCAATATTTAGAAACACTTAGCCAGGATCAAGAGATATTTGAAAACATTATTAATGAGAACACAAGGCTTTAGTTAAATAAACATGGTTTGGGATGAAAAGAGTCAAGCTGTATATTTATGAATTTGTCTGTAGTTTGTCTTTGTCTCACAACCACATGTTGCAGCACATGATGGGTGTTTATTGTGCTGGAAGTAAATACTCACTTTTGCTTTTTAAGTTTTATAGTCATCAAATAAACCAGTAAAAAATTATTAAGGCCTTTAATAAGTGAGGAAGAGCAAATAATTCTCCTGCAGAATTTCCAGTACTGTTCTTGCTGTAACTTCTCTTGAGGTTTTTTGGTTTTATACCCTTTCATAGAGTTATGCATAGAAATGCCTTCTACCTTATTGTTAATGGCCTAAAGAGTAGTCTTCAGATTTTTGTAATGGATTGGAATGATTGGTTACTTGTTCAAAAAGACCTATATTGCCCGTACTCCTCCTGCCCCAAAG
>NW_007731636.1:17226-18957 GCF_000696425.1 Galeopterus variegatus
TGTTAATGGCCTAAAGAGTAGTCTTCAGATTTTTGTAATGGATTGGAATGATTGGTTACTTGTTCAAAAAGACCTATATTGCCCGTACTCCTCCTGCCCCAAAGCACACAATTCTACTGCTTCGTTAAATAATGGATAGCATGTGGGAAAAACAGAGCAGGTTCTTTGTCTAAAAGAAAAAAAAGTGTGATTGCTTTAGAGAGAATTGCTTTACAACCAATTTTGTTGAGATAGGGTAATGATGTTAAATGAAAAATTTCTATGCTGTAATATATTTCCACACATTCTGAATGGTAAAAAATAAAGGTAAGATAAGCCAAGAGATTTCTCTTAGAGGGACCCCAGATAGAGTCTAAATTTTGAGCAGACTTTTGAAAGAGCAGTAACAGGTAATGGTGAGGAGGAGCAGGGAATGTCTTATTTACTGGCGCAGGATGAAACATCAGGGGTGGGGAGCCACAGGTGTTCAGGATGAAGATAACATTGGGGGAAAGGACTTACCCGTCACATGCCAAGTTTTCAGAAAGGACTAGTTGTGACAAAATAGCTCCTGCCATTCTCTTATTCCTTCCCAAGGTCAGAGAGGTGACTGTGTGATAAGACTGGCTCCAGAGTCTGTCGGTCTGTCTGCCTCTCTTTCTCTAAGGCTAGCCCTCTGGCCCTCTGCCTTCACCTCCTGTCCTCAACCTCTGTCCCCTCCCTGCCTGGGAATGTCAATCCAAGGGGAAGGAAAAGTTAAGCCATATTCTATAATGTAGCTTTCTCAATAACAAGGCTAATAGTTTACCTATATCCTTCTGACTTCTCTACCTATTTCTCATCACATTTGATCTGAGAGGGAAAAGGAAAATATTACAACCTTTAAATATTATGACCTTTCAATTTTAATGCATTGTCTAATAGAAAAAGAAATAGAAAATTAAGACAAATCCACTTGTCTTCCTGAAATTCCATTTTCCTTGTGCCAGTCTGCTTACTTCTTTCATAACATTCCAATTATCTTCCACAAAAAGTTTCAGTTTCTCTGATTTTCAAGGCCTCCCATTATTTACTTCCACTCTTTTAGAGCAATCTTATTTTCACCATGTCAAGCAGTGCAGTCATGGTTCTTGCCATCCTCACTTCCAATCTAGGTGACAGTCTTACACAGCCATTTCTGTCCTATATGACTCCTGGTCACAGCTATTTGGATTAGGGATTGGCATGTGCTCCAAGGGTAACCAGTTATATGTGGCCTGGTACAAAAAGCTCTGCCAAAACAGGGGTGAAGGTAATAAGCTGGGCCAATTAGATTGTCTTTCTCAGGACTTTAAATGGGAAAATAAATAATGACAATATGTTGAACTTGCAGAAGGAGAGAACAAATCTAAGGATGCTAGAAATGGGGGGATGGGGGTGGGAGGAAGGGGATTTGGGAAGTGATAGGTCGGGCAAAGGGCATAAAGAAATACCATGATTGGTAATAATGAATATGCTAGTAATAAAGAAAATTTTTTAAAAAATGAATTAGACAAAGGAAAAAGAGCTAAAGGAGAAATGAATCCAAAGAGCAGCAGAGATTGAGAGAAAGGCTAGAGGCAAGACTGGAGAGAAGCTACCCATGAGGAACATACTGTCTAGTGCACCATCTATTAACTCTTATTTGACCACAGAGGGCACGTTTTTTCCATGAGCTGGTCACAACATTCCATTTAAAATCTGGAATCCTGAACCTGCCCTGGAGTCCTGCAT
>NW_007731636.1:19483-20729 GCF_000696425.1 Galeopterus variegatus
GAATCCAAAGAGCAGCAGAGATTGAGAGAAAGGCTAGAGGCAAGACTGGAGAGAAGCTACCCATGAGGAACATACTGTCTAGTGCACCATCTATTAACTCTTATTTGACCACAGAGGGCACTTTTTTCCACGAGCTGGTCACAACATTCCATTTAAAATCTGGAATCCTGAACCTGCCCTGGAGTCCTGCATGTTCTGTCCGTGTCCTACCTTTTCTCAGCTCTTGCATCTCTTCCACTCATGCGCAGTGCGTTATTATGTTGTCACCGAAGCTGTTCAGAGGTACCAAGATCTCTCCTTCCTCCAAGTTTTCAAACAGGTTCTTCTCTCTGTATAGATTGATTACTCTACCCCATCCCACTCACCCTGGCTGACTTCCCTTTTTTTAAGTCCCAGGTGAAATGTCACTTTCTTGGATTCTCCCTTAGTGCTTCATGTTCTGTTCCTTCATAGCAGTAATTATATTTTGTAATCATTATTTTGTAATCATATTTTTATTTGATGACTGCTTCTTCCTGGAACAACATGTGGGGTAAGGATTATGTGCATTTTCATTCACCACTGTGCTCTTCGCATTTAGCTCAGTGCCTTGGATACGGTAGATTCTTAATATTCACTGAATGAATGAATGGTGAATTATTAGTTGTTCTGCTCATTCTCCTCTACCCTTCTTAAGTCTAGACTCAAGGCCCTTCACTCCTTTTTCTATCTCGATGTCACCTTCTTTTCTGATCTTTTAATTGCATTTACAGATTAGCCAGCTTAATTTTTTATTTATTTTTTTTGTGTGTGTGACCTGATTCCTCATCTCCTTTAGGTCTTTGCTCAAAGATTATGTACCATGTGAGTCCTTCTCTGACTATTTAAAACAGCGTTGTCTATCTCCTTTCTCTGGTTTATTTTTCTCCATAGCCCGTTTAACCACTGACATAGTATATATTTCACTTTTTGTTATTTTATTGATTTGTTTATTATCTGTCTCTCCCATTCATTCAGGCAGCAATTTTTCTATACTTTCTTCATGGCTTTAGTCACAGGGCCTACACAGTACCTGACATATTCTAAATGCTCAATATATGTTTCCTAATGAATATTAAATGAGTTATAGAAAGAAAGAAAAAGCTAGTCATTTCAGGAATAATTGAGTCCACAGATACAAACAGAACTATACTATGGTGTTAATTATATTTTTATTAATAATACTCGTGATATTTTCTATTATAAATAGAAAAGAATTCATGGATTT
>NW_007731636.1:21736-23722 GCF_000696425.1 Galeopterus variegatus
GTGCTAATAGATCTCTTAAGTTCTATATGATTTTGAACAGTTGTGGTTATTTCAATGATTCACTTGATCTCACTATACACTTTCCCAAGGATTCAATCCATTTCAACAAGAATTTATTGATGGCTGTGTGAGCAAATACCTGGAGTGTACTTTTTGATAAAAGAGAGCTCCCTAGGGAAAGGAGACGGGCTTTCTCTTGTAATGCAAATAAAATTTTTCTTCAGTTCCTAATTTTTGTGTGATCCAGAAATATATTGTACAGACGGCTACCTTTTGGAAAGATCAACAGCCCCCTAAGTCAATGAAAGTGAATTACTCCATAACAGAATAATAAGGAGAAACACTAGTGCAGAATTGGAGCCTGAGAGGAAGGGTGATACAGGGGACAGAGTTCTGTGACAAAAAGAAAAGGATTTGTGTTTCAAGCCCCACTATTTACAAACCATGTGACATTACACAATGTGTTTAATCTTTCTTAGAACCATTCCCTAACATATGAAATAAAGTCGAAATAAATCTTTAGTCCTTGTAGACCTACAGATTAAAGATAATGTATGTAAAGCACTAACAAAAATGTCTGACACACAGTAGACGGTCAATAATGGTTAAGTATTATACACAGACAGAAAAAAATCTTATATGGTTCATTTATCTGCAACACACTTAAGACTCAAAATATCTGTTCTGTGATTCTTAGGAAACCACTCCCAATTTGATCTCTCCCCCAATCACATCCCTGACCTCCCCATTTTTGTTTGTCTCCTATATGTTCTTTCATTTGTTGTGGCTGTGTATATTCATGAAGAAGCAGAAAGAAAAATCATGACCTGATCTCTAACCCCATGCTCTGGCTCTAAAGAAACTAGAGCAGGGAACAGAAGAGATATAGAACACGTGGCAGGGTCCCTTTCCAATACAGTGGTGTTGCTCCCTGACAGAGCAATCTTTCCACCCCTAACAACAGATCCTGGAAAAAACTTAAATCTGCCTGTATATGAATTTTACTTCAACAAAAATTAAAACAGAATAAAAAACTACTTGTTTCTTAAAAAGAAGATATGATGCCTATTTTCAAAGATTTTTGTAATAAAGATATGGAATGGGTAAAGATGAAATAGTAAAATAAACTAAGGTAGAGTAGGTCCAAAAAGTAGAGATAAAGACAATAATTTTGAATTTTAAAATTTAAGCTAATAAATCATAAAGTCTAATTTCTGAATGAATAAACAAAGCTTACCATATATGACTTTGTTCATGCAAATAAATGTAAACAATGAATGTGATCATTAGTATTCAAAGCATGAAGTAGGTCTCCAGTTGTCTATTTAAGCTTTAACTGAAAAATACATTAGAACTATGTTTGAAAATTGACCTTAAAACTTCCCCCAGCACTTAATCCAGAGCTCTGCACCTGCGGATCTTCCATTCTCAATCATTAGGACAGCGATGATAGAAACCACAGTTTCTTCCACTGAAGACATTTTCTAAAGTGTGAAACATAAGTCTTTAGAACTTTATGACACCCTGAGCCTTAATTTTTTGGCTCAGTCACTAAAAGGGACTTTGTTTTAGGTCACTAACGATTAAGTTTTCATGACAGGTCTGGCACTGTGCTAGGCACCTTGGGGAAGGAAGGCACACATGGCAAGAGTCACTGTTCCTGCCTTCATCATTGTAAAAATTAAGCTACCATACTGGGCCGGCCCCATGGCTCACTCGGGAGAGTGAGGCCGCGGGTTCAGATCCTATATAAGGATGGCCAGTGCGCTCACTGGCTGAGTGTGGTGTGGACGACACCGTGCTGAGGATTGCGATCCCTTACCGGTCACACGCACAAAAAAGTAAAATAAAAAATTAAGCTGGCTAATCTATAAATGCAATTAAAAGTTCAGAAAAGTAGGTGACATCGAGATAGAGAAAGGAGCGAAGGGCCTTGAATCTAGACTTAAGAAGGGTAGAGGAGAATGAGCAGAACAACTTATAATT
>NW_007731636.1:23765-25344 GCF_000696425.1 Galeopterus variegatus
GAGGCCGCGGGTTCAGATCCTATATAAGGATGGCCAGTGCGCTCACTGGCTGAGTGTGGTGCGGACGACACCGTGCCGAGGATTGCGATCCCTTACCGGTCACACGCACAAAAAAATAAAATAAAAAATTAAGCTGGCTAATCTATAAATGCAATTAAAAGTTCAGAAAAGTAGGTGACATCGAGATAGAGAAAGGAGCGAAGGGCCTTGAATCTAGACTTAAGAAGGGTAGAGGAGAATGAGCAGAACAACTTATAATTCACCATTCATTCATTCAATGAATGTTAAGAATCTACCGTATCCAAGGCACCTCGCTAAATGCAAAGAAAAAAGGTATTTGAGCAAAGCATTTGAGACAGTTTGACAGGCATTAACAGCTTGTTGTCTGTCTTACATGACCAGCGGCTTAAAGAAACAGCAAGTATAGAGGCCCTCAGTAGGGAGACCCTGAGTAAGGAAGGGGTGTGAGGGGCAGGTGGAGTGAGGTTACTATACATGGAGAACATTTATTCTGAGTAAGGCAGAAGGGGGAGGGTTGGTTTATATCAACAAGAGAATATTACCCAAAAAGCATATAGTAATAGGAAATCATGAATTGCAATCTTTCATATCTTTTGTGTTATTTCATCCAATAATCACAAAAACATAATAGGAGTTATTTATTATATTATTGTTACCAATTTTGCAGATGAGAACATTGATATCTCAAAGTAACTAATTTTTCAAAGGTTACAGAGCCATAGGTGGCATGAACCAAATCTGAATTCCAGTCAGAAAACCAAATCAGTTTTTCTGACTGAAATTTATATACCTTATTACTTCTAATAATGAAATCTCAAATCGTGCTCCTGAGTTATCCAAAAGATTAAATTGTTTTCAATATCTTTATTAAGGTGGCAAAATATTTAAGTCAAATGCAGTTAAAATGAATGTTTTAACACTTTAGGGAATAAGTTTTGGTTTTCTAAAAAATGTCACTTATTCAGAATTCCTCCTTCCCTAATGATGAATAAGATGTCCAAACACAAGAAATGACTGATGTTAGAAAGAAAATGATGAAAATAAGAGTTTGGGGATAATTTCCACTTAAAACTCATAAGCTAGTTTAAGACTCAGTGATCCTTTGATGAATGGAAGTGATTTTCATTTTTCTTAAACCTTGAGATCGTTGGTGGGAAGAAAAGCTGACATATACATGAGAATCAGGATTTAAGAGAAAACCCTGACTCATGTCACTTGCAATCCAATGAGCCAAAAAATCCAGTTATCTTTTTTTTTTCTTTTTTCCTTTAAATTTTTATTTTGTCAATATACAATGTGGTTGATTATTATGGCCCATCACCGAAACCTCCCTCCCTCCTCCCTCTCCCCCCTCCTAGCCAAGAATGTCCTTTCTGTTTGCTTGTTGTAACAACTTCAAAAAAATTGTAGTTGTTATATCTTCTTCCCCCAACCCCGTTTTATTTTTTGTGTGTGTGTGTGTGTGTGAGTGAATTTATTTATTTATTTTTAGCTACTACCAATAAGTGAGAACACGTGGTATTTCTTTTTCTCTGCCTGACTCGTTTCACTTAATATT
>NW_007731636.1:25602-28023 GCF_000696425.1 Galeopterus variegatus
CAAAAGAAACAATTAACAGAGCTAAAAGACAACCAAAAGAGCGGGAGAAAATATTTGCAAAATATACATCTGACAAAGGATGTATATTTTATTCCTTCTGTTTAACTAAAATCCAGAATATGCAAGGAACTCAAACAACTTTACAAGAAAAAAACAAGTAATCCAATTAAAAAATGGGCAAAAGAGCTAAATAGACATTTCTCTAAGGAAGATATACAAATGGCCAACAAACATATGAAAAAATGCTCAACATCACTCAGCATCTGGGAAATGCAAATCAAAACTACACTGAGATACCATCTCACCCCAGTTAGGATGGCTAAAATCCAAATATACAAATGGCCAACAAACATATGAAAAAATGCTCAACAATCCAGTTATCTTAGAATCAAAATTTTGTTTATTTTTTATGCCTGACACTCATGACCCAACTAGAGCTAATTTGCTCAGGACTGAAGAAGTAAAAAGTTCTTTGGATACATTGCTTTGCTTCCTCCAATTTAGCCTTGGGACACACGCAATTATTCCTATAACGAATTTTTCTCTTTTTAGATGCTAAATTTAGAGTGCTTCTTTGGCTCTCTATGTAGAATCTTTGTTGTCTTTTGGGTTAATCAGTTGTCTCTTACTGAGACTGAGGTTTTTACCATCTTATTGGTAGAAAAGCATCTCTTTTCTACTTTCTTGTCTTGGGTTTCTAGCAGCTTTTCTCTATTGTGAAATGATTTTTGTTTTTTTAAGTAATAACAGTAATGACAATTCATAGAGTATTTACCAGATGGCAGTCATGGTGCAAATCACTTTTAAAGTGTTTACACTCATTGTATTCTCCCAGTAACCTTATGCAGGTGCTGTTTTCATCATACTTTCTATGCAGATGAGTAAGCCGAGGTTCACAGAAGTTAAACACCTTGTTTGGGATCCTACAGATAGTAAATATTTCTCATGTAACTCTGGGGATTCTTTCATGGTTGAAGGACTTAGAGAAAGGCTTGGAACTGTTTTGTTTTTACAAGAGAGGCCTTAGGGAAGAAGGTGAAAAGGTGAGAAGTAACAAGTTGAAAATAAAGTCTTTCTAGCAGTTAGGAATCTCCTTCTAGCTAGAAATCTCTGCAGTCCTCAGAAAAATTGTTATGGAGGTCACCACCTAGGAGATATACCAACTAAGGTTTGAGTTTTACTTGTACGGGACCATCTGCAAGTTAAGAATCACTATTCTAATTGAGTAGATACTTCAAACTCATCTTGGTTTTGTAGTCAATGCTTCAGTAAAAATGAGGACTAGACAGGAGAAGTCAAAAGCCACATGATTTGGGTTCTATTAACATCTTACGTAGTTTCCTCTCATAGCTCTTAAAGGTGTCTAGTTAAATCACAGTGACGTGCCCAACAACATTCCATTCTTGTCCTTTTTTTGTTTCAAATTGGGAACATTGTTTGTGTTGGCTTTCTTGACTTTGCATGCCCCAGCTCACTTAGTTGAGTCTTTGGTTCCCATTCACATGAACTGTTTCTGGGATCCTTTTTCCCATTCCTTCTTATCCTTGGCACTGTAGCCCTGTCTTACTTTTACTTCTTGTATCTTGGAGTTTCTTCCAGGGGGTCCTGATATTACTTGAATTTTGAGTATTATCAGGTTGGATTCCCTGCATTGGCATAAGGCTTATATCACTTCATTTTGGCTTGCCCACCCATCTACCCTGGGCCATGCCAGAGCGGGTGGGTTCAATTCCAGTGTCTTTTATTTCTTTCTCAACTCTCTTGTTTTGAATAAAGAATCATATTTAATTTATGCAGTCTGATCATCATTTATTTATTCTATTAATTAACTACTTAATTTATTTAAATCAACAAATATTTTGGGGATGCTTTCTAGGTGCCATGCCTCACATGATGTTCTAGGTATATATTGGTGAATAAAATAGACACAATTCTTTCCAATGCTGAGAAATTGCTTTATTGGTGTGCTTGCATTTCTTCATGAAAATCTCTGACTTCTATAGAGTATTAATCAGGTTGCATCTAAAAATGAAAATATATACTAGCACATTTGAAACATTAATACAGAACCTTAAGGAATCAAAATTTACTCACAAGCAGATTTCTATAAAAAGCCAACAAAATTGGAATTAAAGAAAAAACTAGTTAAATAAAAGTATTTTATTATTTATAGTTATTATATTATTTTTTAGGTCTAAATATAAGGAGAGGTGTAAACTTTCATAGCTGCTTCAGATAAACTATAGAGGGACCTACTTTAATTCACCTTCCTCTACCATCCAGTGGTTATCCCACTCCACAAAATTGATGATGTTTTCTTGGTTTTAGGGTTGTTACTTTCCATATGGCTCAAAACATACCCTTTTCTTTTTCTTGCTGGGAAGAGAAGTTCTGTGTATGCTGAGGACAATTAAAAAAAAA
>NW_007731636.1:28964-30933 GCF_000696425.1 Galeopterus variegatus
CACACACACACACACACACACACACACACACACACACACACACACACACACAAGAACTCATCACCACTTGGGTAAGTAACAATTTAATTTTTAAAAGACCCTTATCATGGCACTGTGCAATTACAATTTTAACAAGTAACTACAAACTTTAATTAACTAAGCTGTGAATTGCAAACTCCCCTAAGCTATGTAAGCATTATGTGTTAAACATTGCAGAATGGAACTAGCCAACTTAATTCTAGTAATCAAGTTCATACATAAGAGATTCATTAAGTATTGTCTTTTCCTACATTTTATTAATTGTTTGTGTAAAACTCATCCACATAAAATGTACAATTGCTTCCAAACTACAGACTATATTCCTAATTGAATCAAGAGAAAATAAATGTCAGTAAAAGACAAACTCTGGGAAATGAAACAGTATATGTAATTCAAATATAGTTGAGTATAGTTGCTTGGTATGTGTTTGATCATATATCTTCTTCATGTTCATCTTGATTTGTATGTTTATTTTGGAAGTCCAGAATTGATTCTGAAGGTAGTATACTTAGGATAGTGAAACTGAATTTAATAATAATACTTCAGAAGATTATTTTTTCTTCAGAATGTAATCTATACATTAATACTTTGGTATAATTCACCATAATAATATATTTAGGATGGGGCCAAGAATACAACAAGCATTCAATAAATATTTGTGAAACTAAATTTGGTTCTGCTTATTTCCATCCAAGTGATGATTGCTCTATATTTTCCCTCCCTTTCTCTATCTATGAAGTAAAGCCTATCCATATTGTATCTACAAGGATACTCAAAACTCGACATATCCAAAAAAGAATTCATTCTCTTTTAACCATCTATGATTCATATCATTGACATCTACTTAGTCATGCATGCCAGGAAATCTGAAGTCACACTGTATTTCTTCTTCTATTTCAACCCCTATCTATATCTGCCAAATTTGTCCCAACTTCTCCATACTCATGGCCACTGACTTAATTTAGGGCACCATATCTTTGTCTATGCTGTCACAACTTGCCCCAAAATGGTCTACTTGACTTTTCTTTTCCTATTCTCATTCTGCATCCTGTTACCAGGATTATTTTTCTAAGATATGATTTTCATTACTTCCCCTTGGGTAACTACTTCTTAAGTATAAGATGGAGTCTAAATTTTTCAGCATAACAGTTGAGAAACTCTATATTCTGCAATAATTTATCTGTTTCAATATCATCTTCATCCTCTTTCCTGAACATATCCTTCAAGCTCACTGGAATTCTGAAAGTCTCAGAAACATGACATAAACATCTGTGCATCTATTCTTCTACTCATAATATTTTATCTGCCTGGTGAATTTTCATTATTTTTCACATCTTAGTGCAAATGTCACCTTCTCTGAAGATTTTCTTCACTGCTCCAGATAGGGATAAATATTGTAGGTTCTTTGCTATTTAAAATACTACTTACCATTCTATAATGTTATTTGCTTAGATGCCTGAATTTTTACCAGATAGCAAATGCAGCTCTAAGATGACTACCAATGATCCCTACCTCCAGATATTTATGCGTGTAAATATTCTCCATGAGTATGGACTGGACTGACTGACTCACTTTGAGTGAATAGAGTATGGCAGACGGAATGGGATGTCACTTCCAAACTTTGGTTATAAAAAAGACTTTGGGAGATCTGTGGAGACCATGCACCCCACGGCGCCAATGTGCAACCTAGTAGGAAGGCCTCAACACCACCAGACCCCATCCCCAGCCCAGTCGAGTGCACACCAACCAGAGAAGCACCTCCCTGGAGAGGCCCAAGACCTGAGGCAACCATGCACCCGAGGTGCCAGTGGGTGACCGAGCAGACACTGAGGCAGCCATGTCAAATTGATAGCCCCAATAGCTTTCTACCCAGACAATAGTGTCGAACCAGTGGACCATGAAATCCCCTGCCACAATGACTAAACATCAA
>NW_007731636.1:31729-34402 GCF_000696425.1 Galeopterus variegatus
CCCCTGCCACAATGACTAAACATCAAAGGAAAGATACCAGAAATATAAAAAATCAAGACAGCACACTACCAAAGGGTAATAACTTTCAAGATCTAGATCCTATAGAACAAGAAGCCCTTGAAATGTCTGACAAGGAATTTTGAGTGATAATTCTAAGGAAACTAAATGAGATACAAGAAAACTCAGCTAGAAACACGATGAAATGAGGAAAAGTATACAGGACCTGAAAGAAGAAATGTACAAGGAAATCGATGCCCTGAAGAAGAAAGTAGCAGAGCTTGTCAAGCTGAAGAATTCATTCAATGAAATAAAAAACACAACAGAGAGTTTAACCAGGAGGCTTGCAGAAGCAGAAGAGAGAACTTCTGACCTTGAAGATGGGCTGTTTGAAATAACACACGCAGACAAAAAAAAAAAAAAAAGAAAAGAAAAGAAAAGAAAGAAAAAGAAAAAAGAATTAAAAACATTGAAGAAAATCTGATAGAGATATCAGACAACCTAAGTGCTCAAATATCCGAGTCATGGATATTCCAGAAGGGGAGGAAAAAGGAGATTGCATTGAAAACATATTCAACAAAATAGTGGCAGAAAACTTCCCAGGTATAGGAAAAGACACAGATCTTCAGATTCAGGAAGCTCAAAGATCCCCAAACGTATTCAACCCAAAAAGGTCTTCTCCAAGACATGTTATAGCCAAATTGACAAAACTCAAAGACAAAGAGAAACTTAAAAGCTGTGAGAGAGAAGTGTCAAATCACCTATAAGGGAGCCCCAATCAGACTAACATCAGACTTTTCATCACAAAGCCAAAAGCCAGAAAGGAATGGGATGATATATTCAAAATACTAAAAGACAGAGATTGCCAACCAAGAATATTCTACCCCACAAGGCTATCCTTCTGAAACGAAGGGCAAATAGTATATTTCTCAGACAAACAAAAACTGTGGGAATTCACTACCACATGACCACTCTTACAAGAAATTCTCAAGGGAGTACTGGGTTTGGTACCTGAAAAATAACTACCACTGCCATAAAAACAAGAAAATTCAAAACCCACTAGTAAAATCAAAATGCCAACAATGAAGAGAAAAAAAAAGTTTATCTACAACCCAAGGAACCAAGAAATATAGAAGACAAACAGTAAATCAGAAAGAAAGTAACAAAAGACAGTTAAGACATCCAAACAAAAATCAATAAAATGCTAGGAGTAAACCAACACTTTTCAATAACAACTCTTAATGTAAAAGGATTAAATTCTCTAATCAAAAGACACAGACTGGCTGACTGGTTTAAAAAGGAGGACCCAACTATATGCTGCCTTGAAGAGACCCACCTCACCCATAAAGACTCACAGAGTAAGAGTGAAAGGTTGGAAAAAGATTTGCCATGTAAACGGAAAAGAAAAACAAGCTGGAGTAGCTATTCTTATATCTGATAAAATAGACTTTAAACTAAAAACCATAAAAAGAGATAATGAGGGCCACTCCATAATGATAAAAGGATTGATCTATCAAGAAGACATAACAATAATAACTATATATGCACCCAATGTAGGAGCAGCCAGATTCATAAAGCAAACTCTATTAGACCTAAAGAAGGAAATAGACACTAATACCATAATAGCAGGGGACCTGAACACCCCACTATCAATATTGGACAGATCATTTAGGCAAAGAATCAGCAGAGAAACACAAGATCGAAACAACACTCTAGACCAATTGGACTTGGCAGATATGTACAGAATATTCCATCCAACAACCTCAGAATATTCATTTATCTCATCAGCACATGGATCATTCTCCAGGACAGATCACAATTTAGGTCACAAATCAAGTCTCAACGAATCCAAAAAAATTGGAATTAGCCCATGTATTTTTACAGACCACAACAGATTAAAATAAGAAATCAATAACAAATGAAATTCTGGAAACTATACAAACACATGGAAATTAAACAGAATTCTACTTAATAACATATGGGTCCAAGAAGAAATCAAACAGGAAATCAAAAAATTTATTGAAACTAATGAAAACAATGATACATCATACCAAAACCTATGGGATACTGCAAAAGCAGTAATAAGGGGGAAATTTATCACATTAAATGCTTACTTCAGAAGAATGGAAAGATGGCAAGTGAACAACCTAATACTTCACCATAAAGAATTAGAAAAACGAGAACAATCAAATCCCAAAGTTAGCAGATGGAAAGAAATCATTGAGATCAGAGCAGAACTTAATGAAATCGAAACCCCCCAAAATGATACAAAAGATCAATGAATCAAAAAGTTGGTTTTTTGGAAAGATAAATAAAATTGACAAAACATTAGCACAGCTAACTAAAAAAAGAGATGACCCAAATAACAAGAATTAGAAATGAATAAGGTGATATTACAACTGATACCTCTGAAATACAAGGAATCATTATAGACTTCTATAAACAATTATATGCTAACAAATTTGTAAATCTGGAGGAAATGGATAAATTTTTGGACACACACATACTACCAAAACTGAGCCAAGAAGATGTAGAAAATCTGAAGAGACGAATAACAACAAAAGAGATTGAAGCTGGTATCAGAAGGCTCCTAACAAAGAAAAGCCCAGGACCAGATGGATTCAGAGCAGAATTCCACCAAACATTCAAAGAGGAATTGACACCAATTCTCTACAA
>NW_007731636.1:34628-37834 GCF_000696425.1 Galeopterus variegatus
GAGGAAATGGATAAATTTTTGGACACACACATACTACCAAAACTGAGCCAAGAAGATGTAGAAAATCTGAAGAGACGAATAACAACAAAAGAGATTGAAGCTGGTATCAGAAGGCTCCCAACAAAGAAAAGCCCAGGACCAGATGGATTCAGGGCAGAATTCCACCAAACATTCAAAGAGGAATTGACACCAATTCTCTACAAACTATTCCAAAAGATTGAAACAGAGGCAATTTTCCCAAACTCACTCTATGAAACAAACGTCACCCTGATACCAAAACCAGGTAAAGATACAACTAAAAAAGAAAATTACAGGCTGATATCCTTGATGAATATGGACGCAAAAATCCTCAATAAAATGCTAGCTAAGAGAATACAACAACACATATGCAAAATTATACAGTATGATCAAGTGGGATTCATCCCAGGGATGCAAGGTTGGTTCAACTTATGCAAAGCAATAAATGTGATACACCACATCAAGAAAAGCAAACCCAAGGACCATATGATCGTCTCTATAAATGCTGAGAAAGCATTTGATAAAATTCAACAATTGTTCATGATAAAGACTCTCTACAAGTTGGGTATAGATGGAAAGTGTCTCAACATATTTTAAGCTGTATATGATAAACCTACTGCCAATATCATTCTGAATGGGGAAAAGCTGAAAGCTTTTCCTTTAAGAACAGGAATTAGACAAGGATGCCCACCCTCACCACGCCTCTTCAACATAGTGTTGGAAGTACTAGCCAGAGCAATCAGAGAAGAAAAAGAAATAAAGGGCATTCATATTGGAAAAGATTAAGTCAAACTGTCCCTGTTTGCTGATGACGTGATCCTATATATTGAACATCTAAAGCCTCTACAAAAAAACTCTTGGAGTTGATAAATTATTTCAGCAAAGTATGAAGCAAACATCATCCTGATACCAAAACCAGGTAAAGATATAACCAAGAAAGAAAACTACAGGCCGATATCCTTGATGAATATTGATGCAAAAATCCTCAATAAAATATTAGCAAACAGAATACAACAACACATATGCAAGATCATTCATCACGATCAAGTGGGATTCATCCCAGGGAAGCACGGTTGGTTCAACATATGCAAATCAATAAATGTGATCCACCATATTAATAAAATCAAACACAAGGACCATATGATCATCTCTATTGATGCCGAAAAAGCATTTGATAAAATCCAACACTCATTCATGATAAAGACCCTTTATAAATTAGGTATAGATGGAAAGTATCTCAACATAATCAAAGCCATATATAATAAACCCACTGCCAATATCATCCTGAATGGGGAAAAACTGAAAGCTTTTCCTTTAAGAACAGGAACCAGACAAGGATGCCCACTCTCACCACTCCTATTCAACATAGTTTTGGAAGTATTAGCCAGAGCAATCAGAAACGAGAAGGAAATAAAGGGCATCCTGATTGGAAAGGATGAAGTCAAACTGTCCCTGTTTGCAGATGACATGATCCTATATATCGAACAGCCCAAATCATCTATTAAAAAACTCTTAGAGGTGATAAAAGAGTTCAGCACAGTAGCAGGATACAAAATCAACACACAAAAATCAGTAGCATTTCTTTTCACCAATAGTGAACAAGCAGAAAGAGAAATAAGAAAGCCTGCCCATTTACAATAGCCACCAAAAAAATAAAATACTTAGGAATTGAACTAACTAAGGATGTGAAAAATCTCTATAACGAGAACTATAAACCACTCCTGAGAGAAATTAGAGAGGATACAAGAAGATGGAAAGACATCCCATGCTCCTGGATTGGAAGAATCAATATAGTGAAAATGACTATACTACCCAAAGTGATATACAAATTTAATGCAATCCCCATCAAAATTCCTATGACATTTCTCACAGAAATGGAAAGAACTATACAGTTATTTATCTGGAATAACAAAAGACCACGAATAGCCAAAGCAACGCTGAGCAAAAAAAATAAAGCTGGAGGTATTACTCTACCTGACTTTAAACTATACTACAAAGCTATAATAACCAAAACAGCATGGTATTGGTATAATAACAGAGACTCTGATCAATGGAATAGAATAGAGCACCCTGAAATCAACCCACGCACTTACTGCCATTTGATCTTCGACAAAGGCATCAAGTCTATTCACTGGGGTCGGGACTCCCTCTTCAGCAAAGGGTGCTGGGATAACTGGTTATCCATTTGCAGGAGATTGAAACTAGACCCATACCTCTCACCATATACTAAAATCAACTCAAAATGGATTAAGGATTTAAATATACACCCTGAAACAATAAAACTTATTAAAGAAAACATAGGAGAAACCCTTCAGCAAATAGGGCTGGGCACAGACTTCATGAATATGACCCCAAAAGCACGGGCAACCAAAGGAAAAATAAACAAATGGGATTATATCAAACTAAAAAGCTTCTGCACAGCAAAAGAAACAATTAACAGAGCTAAAAGACAACCAACAGAGTGGGAGAAAATATTTGCAAAATATACATCTGACAAAGGATTAATATCCAGAATATACAAGGAACTCAAACAACTTTAGAAGAGAAAAACAAGCAACCCAATTAAAAAATGGGTGAAAGAGCTAAATAAGCATTTCTCTAAGGAAGATATACGAATGGCCAACAGACATATGAAAAAACGCTCAACATCAGTCAGCATTTGGGAAATGCAAATCAAAACCACACTGAGATACCATCTCACCCCAGTTAGGATGGCTAAAATCCAAAAGACTCTGAACGATAAATGCTGGCGAGGTTGCAGAGGAAAAGGAACTCTCATACATTGTTGGTGGGACTGCAAAATGGTGCAGCCTTTATGGAAAATGGTATGGAGTTTCCTCAAACAATTGCAGATAGATCTACCATATGATCCAGCTATCCCACTGCTGGGAATATACCCACAGGAATGGAAATGATCAAGTCGAAGGTATATCTGTTCCCCAATGTTCACTGCAGCACTCTTTACAATAGCTAAGATTTGGAACCAGCCCAAAAGTCCATCATCAGAGGAGTGGATATGGAAAATGTGGTATATCTACACAATGGAATACTACTCTGCTATAAAAAAAGATGAAATACTGCCAGTTGCAACAACATGGACGGACCTAAAGAGAATTATATTAAGTGCAACGAGTCAGGCACAGAAAGAGAAATATCACATGTTCTCACTTATTTGTGGGAGCTAAAAA
>NW_007731636.1:38422-43090 GCF_000696425.1 Galeopterus variegatus
CACTTATTTGTGGGAGCTAAAAATAAATAAATAAATACACAAATAAACTGGGTGGGGGAAGGGGAGAAGATATAACAATTACAATTCCCTGAAGTTTATATGACAAGCAAACAGGAAGGACATTATTGGGAGGGAGGGGGGAGAGGGTGGAGGGAGGGAGGTTTCAGTAATGGGCAACAATAATCAACCACATTGTTTATTGACAAAATAAAATAAAATTAAAAAAAAATAAAACTAACTAACTAACTAACTAACTAAATAAATAAATAAATAAAGACTTTGGTTCCTATCTTGGGTGCTCACCCTCTCCTGGTCTCTTTCTTGCTTGGCAGAAGCCAGCTGCTCTGTTATGCATTGCCCCATGGAGAGGCTGATGTCACAAGGAACTGAGGGAGGGCTCTTACAAACAGACAGAGAGGAAGTGAGGTCTTCTAGTCCAGTGCCTTGAGAAATTGAATCCTGTCTACAACCACATGAGGGAGCTTGGAAGAAGATTCTTTCCCAGCGGTAGAAAATCATACTGTCCATGGTACCAAGGCATCTACTGCATGACACTGTCCTTCAAGAAATATTTATTTAAGGACTCCTACCATGTGCTCCCCAGGCACCACGCTAGGACAGTAGTTCAATAATAAAAAAAGACAGAGGCCTGTTGTTCTTTTTCGGGCTTTTTTCTCTCCAAAGCTACTCCCCATCTGCCTATTAGCATACCCAGGTCTTTCCTATCCTATACAAATCAAAATGAAACCTTCAAAACTTTTTCCTCAGTCCTGGCACATTTTAAAAATACTGTCCTCTTCCTTTTCAATACATGATGGACTCAGAACAAAAGGACTGCCAATATGGCTTAGATAGAATAAAGAAGGGGAGTGCATGAGACAGGGCCAGAGAAGAAAGCATAGAATAATTTAATAATTAATTAATTTTAATTTAATAATAATAATAGAATAATTTGTGTAGGGCATTATAGGCCACTATATAAAACTTGGTTTTATACCAAGCACAGCATTGTTAGTGGTAACTAAACAGCAATTTTATCCATTAGGTACTGCAGGCTTAGTGTCTAGACTAGTCTACAAGCTTGTCAATGGCTTTTATAAAATCTGGGAAAAAATTCCTTGGCTTCAAAATAAGAATAAAAAAACCTGAAAAATCAAATTGAATAAAAATATAATTAAATGTCTACAGAATGTAATATGTGATGTGTAATTCAATCCAACTCTACTTAAATATAAACACAATATGTGTAGACCACAAGAGTAGAATAAGTAATTTATCTTTAAGAAAACTCAAATTCATAAAATTATTTAAAAAGTTCAAAAAAACTTTAAAGAAGTTATATTTAACATCTGATATAGAAGTATATCTATTTTTTTGGTTGAAATGATATGGAATGGGAATCTCTTAAACTTTAGAATGTTGGAGGACTAAGAAGTCTCAAAACTGCCATGAATCTGCTTGTTAATATCTAAAAAGAGCATAGTGTCTCAGCAGACAAGAATGAATCAAAAGGTGAATAATTTTAATGTATATAGCTATCAGTAAATGATACGCAGCAATTCTCTGAGATAGTAAAAAGTGCTATATATATAAAATCAATAAAAATATATAATATCAACTATTTAATATCAACATTGAATATTAAATAGTTGATATTATATATTTTTTTCAGTTAGGTGTGTGTGTGTGTGTGTGTTTTCTATTTCTACACAAAAAGTATAGAATCAAGCCTTGAAATATAACATATACATCGCTAGCATATAATCCTGTCTCTTGAGTAAATATCAAGTTTATTTTCAATGTCATAACTATATGAATCTGGCAATATGAACTAGTTCTTAAAACTAGTTAGACCCAATAAATATTTACTTGATATTTTCCTTGACAAGTATCTGAGAATTTATTTCCTAGCAGATAGCAGGTTGGATTACTTTTACCCTTGGTTAATTTTTATATCGTATTGACTAGATGCACACAAAACACATACTCATATGCACAAACACACATAAACATACATATAAACACATCATAAAGATCAGGCATCTCACATCTCCACAGAAAATTAAAGTAAGATTTTTGCTTTTTCTTTATGTTTCAAATATAACCTGGAACTCTGCCAGCCCCACCAGAATTGGATACCATCTGTGAAATTAATTTGAAATTCACTAAGTTTAATTTGCTTGCCTCTAAATCTGCCATGGCATCCCTCCAAATTTATTTTCCCAAGTTCAGACTTTAATTTTATTCCAAGATCCTTCTCCTGAGTATATATTTTGGTCCTTTTCACTAGAGAACTGTCCATTTTAACCATTAATCAATCATATTTCCTATCTTCCCAGTATTTGAATTAGTAGTTTGTGTCTCAGACTAAATCTCAATCTAGTTAAGAAGGAACAATATTTGTTAGTGCACCAAAGAATCAAGGAAAGATTTTAGTTGCTGTTTTTTAAGAAATTTTTTACCCCGATTTGGAAGTTGTACATGGCAGGGAGGAGAAAGGGTGAGGAAAAATTTACTGCAGCCTCTCTTAATTTTTTTACCCTGGAAGAACTATTGAATTAGTTTTTAGGTTTCAGGGAATCCCTGATAAAATTACTGTATCTATAGCTCTCTGTACATTAGAGTTATTGGTAAGTTGTAGATATAATAATCCAATAATAATCTCAATGTTCTTTTGAGTATAGAATGATATTTTCTTGTATATCAGTTTATTTGGTCTGAGATATTCTTTTTGTGTGGTTCTCCCTTCTCACACTCTAATACTAGTCAGTAGTGAAGACAGAAGAAACATCACTTCTATTGGTTTTTAAATTCCTGCTTGATCATTTTAAACCTCATCCAAGTAGACTTGAAAATCTTACCACTAATTTCTACCACACAGTTGCTAAGGAGCTATATGTAGTAGAAGTCATGTACAAGAGTACTTTTATTCCCTAATTAGAACTCAAAACAAACAAACAAGCAAAAAAACACTCTGTAGCCAAACTTTCTCAAATTAAAAAAAGAAACAAGTAAGTAGGCACAGCTCACCTTTTTTGAAATTATTCCCTTCTTTTTTGAAAAATATATTTTTAAAGCTCATAAGGCAAGGATAACAAATTGTTAGATAACTTTAGACATAGGTCAAAAAGAGGTTTAATTTTTCTAAAGATAGACTTGCTATGCTTAATTTAAATAAAAGTTACAAATAGGTCTTAATAAATGTTATCTATAATCTGAAAATAATTGACCATGTCATTAATACATTTACCTATTGTAATGAAAGTGGAGCCTTTTCAACTTCTAATACTGTCTCTGTCCTTGCATTTTACTCAATTGAATATAACATGCTGACATTTTTAGGCACTTACCAATTGTGTTACCTTTACTTTTTTGGGCAGTAAGTTCTGCTGCTAAATAACTTGGCTCCTGAGCTCTTTTAGTGAATGTTGTTATTACTATTTTTTTTATAAAAATCTTTACTCTGTTTAGAGATTCCAATAGCCCTTTAAAATAATCACTCTTTTTACTTATCAAATGGTTGTGATTTGTAGATAAGTTGTTGGCTACAGATAATGCACAAAAATATTGGACAATTTGGATTACCAGCCCATTTAAAATTATTGACAAGTAGCTTTCATCATAGTGTGTGTATGTGTGTATGTATGTGTGTGTGTGTGTGTGTCTTTTTTCACTAGTACAGTGAAATGACTTAGAAGATTGTAATTCTTGGGGCCGGCCCGGTGGCACACTCGGTAGAGTGCCGCACTTGGGAGCGCGGCGGCACTCCCGGCGAGGGTTCGGATCCCATATAGAGACTGGTCCGCTCACTGGTTGAGCGTGGTGCGGGCACAACACCGAGGGTTGCGATCCCATTACTGGTCAGGAAAAAAAAACAAAAAAAGGAAAAAAAAAAAAAAGAAGATTGTAATTCTTTTTCAGTAGACATATCAGTTTTGTTTGTAGTCTTAGGCCTAGAATTCATTTCTTCTGTTTTACACTTGTCTTAAAAATACCACATTGTTGAAGCCCCCTCTGCCTGGAAGCAGGCAGGAAGCAGAGCATGCCTGGGGTCCTAGGCAGGAGCAGAGGGTAGCATCCCTGGCTCGAAGCAGGCAAGGAGCACACTGAAAACACTACTTCCATTTAGGTAGCCCACCACAGCCACGGCTGCTGGAAAAGTGGCTTGATGTCACAACAGTAGCCACAGCAACTGTGCAGGTGGCCTGCCACTCAACTGCATTGACACAAGGAAAGTCACCAGTGGAGACCAGAAAAAGAAGAGGATGTCTTTTTCCTCAAAGCCCACTCCAGAGTAATAGAAGATCTAACTGATCTATCAGATGACCAGGCATCAATGTAGAGATACTAGAAATACAAAAACCCCAGAAAGTATAACACCACCAAAAAAATACAGTAATTCTCAAATACCAGATAGGTATTTATAGGGTTCCTATAGAGCAGGAAACCCTTGAAATTACTGAAAAGGAATTCCAAGCAACAATCTTAAGGCAACTCACTAAGATATGAGAAGACTCAGTTAGACTGCATAATGAAATAAGAAAAATAATCTAGGATATGAAGGAGGAAATTTACGAAGAGATGATACCTTAAAAAAGAATGTAGCAGAACTCATGGAACTGAAAAATTCACCCAAAAAAAAAAAAAAAAAAAAAAAAAAAAAAAAAA
>NW_007731636.1:43100-55526 GCF_000696425.1 Galeopterus variegatus
AAAAAAAAAAAAAAAAAAAAAAAAAAGAAAGAAAGAAAGAAAAAAAAAGAGGAAAGAAAAATTTTTAAAAATGAAGAACATCTAAGAGAGCTAGCAGGCAACCTTAAATGCACAAACATCCAAATCGTGGGTATTCCAGAAGGGGAGGAGAAAAGAAAAGGCATGGAAAATCTATTCAATGAAATAATTACAGAAAAGTTTCCTTGTGTAGAGAAAGATATGGACCTGCAGATCCAGGAGGCTCAAAGATTCCCAAACAGATTCAACCCAAAAGATCCTCTCCAATATACAACACAATATAGTCAAAGTGGCAAAACTCAAAGACAGAGAATCTTAAAAGAAGCAAGAGAAAAGCATCAAGTCACTTATAAGGGAGCCCCTACCAGACTTCTCAACAGAAACTCTACAGGCCAGAAGAAAATGGAATGATGTATTCAAAATACTAAAAGAAAAAAAAACTGTCAGCCAAGAATACTATACTCAGGCAGGCTATCCTTCAGAAATGAGGGGAAAATAGAGTATTTTCCAGAAAAAAACTGTAGGAGTTCACCACATGACCAGCCCTACAAGATATCCTCAAGGAATTCCTGCATATGGAATCCAAAAAATGATAATCACTACCACAAATACACAAGAAAGAACAGAACTCACTGGTAGAACAAAAGGCAAAGGAGAGAGAGAATGAAACTAAATCTTACCACCACAATAAACCATAATGACAATGTAATAACGCTGCTTTGTTTCTAATTTTAGTAAGTTTGGTCATCTCTCTTTTTTTCTTGGTCAGTACAGATAGAGGTTTGCAAATTTTGTTGATCTTTTTAAAGAATCAACTTCTGGCTTCGTTGATTTTCTTTACTGTTTTTTCATTCCCTATTTCATATATTTCTTTTTTTTTTTTTCCTTTTTGTCTTTTTTTGTGTCCAGCAACGGACTGCAACCCTCAGTGTTGCGCCCGTACCGGTCCGGGACCGGCAACGGGATCACAACCCTTGGTGCTGCACCCGCCCCTCGCTCAGCCAGTGAGCGGGAACCGGTCTGCATGTGGGATCCGAACCCTTGGCGGGAGCACAGCCGCGCTCCCAAGCGGCGCACTGTAGCAGTGCGCCGCCCGGCCGGCCCCTATTTCATATATTTCTGTTGTAATCTTTGTTATTTCCTATTTATAATTTGATTTTGGTTTAGTTTGCTTTTCTTTTACTATTTTCTTAAGGTAGAAGTTTACATTAATGATTTGAGATTTTTCTTATTTTTCTTTTTTTTTTTTTTCCTTTTTGTCTTTTTTTTCGTGTCCGGCAACGGATCGCAACCCTCAGTGTCGCGCCCGTACCGGACCGGGACCGGCAACGGGATCGCAACCCTCGGTGTTACTCCCATGCCTCGCTCAGCCAGTGAGCGGGAACCGGTCTGTATGTGGGATCCGAACCCTCGGCGGGAGCGCCTGCCGCGCTTCCCAAGTGGCACACTGTAGCAGTGCGCCACCGGGCTGGCCCCTTTTTATTTTTCATATAGGTGTTTACAAGTATAAGTTTTCCTCTTAGCACTGAAGGAGCCCTGCGTCCTATAAATTTTGATGTTGTACTTTGTTTTATATTTCAAAGTACTCTCTAATTTCCCTGTGATTTTTCTTTTTACCTATTATTTAAGTAGAAGAGTGTTGTTTAATTTCCACACGCTTGTGAATTTTCTAAATTTCCTTCTGTTATTGTGGTCAGATAAAATATTTTCTATGATCTTCGTCTTTTTAAATGTATTAAGACTTGTTTTATGGCCAAAAATAAAAGAACAATAAAATAAAACAAAAACAAAAACAAAACCACAACGTACCATCAAATATACTTTTGAAACACAAACATTAATAACATATGGAAATAAGCACATTAAAAACAACCAAATGAGAAAATCACCCAGAATATGAATATTCCAAACACAATTCAATTTGAATTTACACAATTCATATTTTACAACTTTCACAACAATAGCAAAGTGGCAGCTAAGCTTTGGCATGTAAAATTTCCTTATTTAGGATAGAAATTTCTCATAAGTCAGTTGGTGGCCCAGGGTAGGAGTTTAAAAGAGATAAACTGATACCATCATTCTCCTGCCCTTCTTTTTGTGCAATTAGGTGCTCACTTGTTATCAGTGATCTTTATCCCACACCCTAAACTGAAAATTGGCTTAAGCAAATGAACACAGTCCTACTGGCATACAGGACTGAAAGGTCTCTATCAAAACAGCTAATAGGGCCAATCAGTCACTGTTTACCTCTGTGAGCACTAACATTACATGGCACATTCAGAAAAAAATAAAGTTTTTTGGTTTTTGTTTTTCAATCACAATCTGTTGTGGAACTCCTAGCCACAAATCTGAGACCCTTAAGAGTCCATGGAACCCCTGCTGAGAAACATTGCCTTATAATTTATTAGCCCAGCCTCCTCTTTCCTCCCTACCTTAAAGCAGAGTAATTGAGTGAGATTCTCTAGACTAACTGTCAGAAATTTTTTTGTGCATCTAGTGAAATCACAATACAGCAATTATCTTGTGATTTAGAGCTTGGTTTGTCATGGAGATGCACTGCTCAGATCACCTTTCAGGAAAGGACTCCCTGCCCAGCTGCAAAGAGTATGGTTAGCTGACAGTCTATAACTGTCTGCTTCATCCTGATCTAGCTCAGCCTTTAAGTTAAGGTCTTGCTATTCTCAGAGCTATGTGGTGGTAGAAGGGCCTGGCCACTTCTACCCAACACGGGACTCCTCTAAAGAGCAATCTTTACTCTGGAGCTGTCATTTGTTCTGGTAGTAAGGTCTTGCTATTCTCAGAGCTATGTGGTGGTAGAAGGGCCTGGCCACTTCCACCCAACACGGGACTCCTCTAAAGAGCAATCTTTACTCTGGAGCTGTCATTTGTTCTGGTAGAAACTTGTGAGCATTGAATCACAATCTAATGGCTATCCCTGCCCAATCCTGCTCCTTTCCTTGCCCTTTTACAGGAATTAATCTCCAAGAAACTCCTTGTACTCCAAACTCCATCTTAGTCTCTCCCTCTCAGAGAATCCAAAAATGGCACACTTGGTACCAGGAGTGATAAGATGAGATTCTGGAACTGAACCACTCACTGACCAGCTGGTAAAGAGGATTCCATCCCTCATAAATAGCCCCTAGCACAAGGTGGTTGTCCTGTTGTTAAAATGTTCACCCATAGTGAGCTGGAATATTGAGCTGGGATGGTGTCCTGGAGGAGCGGCATGTATTGGTCTATGCAATGGTTCCAGGCTTAAAATGTAGTGAGGAATAAAAAAGATCAAGACAATAGAATTGTATGTTTATTACTAAGTTGTATTGATTCTCCTTGCTAAGTTATAAAGAAGCCCTTATCTCACGCAGTTGGGGAGCAGAAAAAGCTGAAGTTCAAGCACAAGTTTTGATAATCAGAGTGGCTGAACTTCAAAATGATTAAATGTTCAAATGAGGAAGATCTGTTACATCAAAATCAAGACTCGGGGCTGGCCTATGGCTCACTCGGGAGAGTGTGGTGCTAATAACACCAAGGCCACGGGTTCGGATCCCATATAGGGATGGCCGGTTTGCTCACTGGGTGAGCATGGTGCTGACAACACCAAGCCAAGGGTTAAGATCCCCTTACCGGTCATCTTTAAAAAAAAAATAATAATCAGACTCTAGTTGGGAAAAACTAGCATCCTGATACATGGAATGGAGACATTTATCCCAAAGATTTTATTTTCTAGACTTACCTGATCTTCTAAGCCTGCAGAGGTTGCCCATTTCTCCCCTAAGGGCTAGTACCCTACCTCCCCCACAAAAGCCAGAAGACAAGACAAATAGGTATCTCACCTCAGAAGCTGCCCCCATTGCTTTCCTGCCTCCAGTCCTATAACCAGGGTTAAGTGGCAGCATAACCCAGCCAGGGATGAACAGCACCTGATAAGAGAGGACAGGGACTACACTCGAAAGGAACTACAAGACATAGCTAGCACGGATCAGCAGGGGCTGGGATGGGCCGGCCCGGTGGCGCACTGCTATAGTGCGCCGCTTGGGAGCATGGCGGCGCTCCCGCCGAGGGTTCAGATCCCACATACAGACCGGTTCCTGCTCACTGGCTGAGCGAGGTGCGGCCGCAACACCGAGGGTTGCGATCCCATTGCCGGACATGAAAAAAGAAAAAAAGAAAAAAAAAAAAAAAAAAAAAGCAGGGGCTGGGATGAACCCAGGGTGCTAGAGGCTGAGGGTGCTCCATTCTGGGGACCTGGACCCAAGACTGGTTTTTGAAGAGTTTATTGACTTGGGGGCATTCTTTTGTGATAAAGGATTGAATACCCTGAAAATGGCCACAGGGGATGGTGCAAACTTGCAGCTGGGGTAGGTCCTAGAGCCTGAATAAAGCAGTGGTCCACACTGAGTGAGGCTGAAATACTTATACTGTCTGGTGAAATACACTGGAGAAGAGAATTAAAAGGCTGAGCAAAATGGATATGCTGCAGTGGGTATATAATGTGAGGCCAGAAGAGCCACCAGAGAATTATGTTCCCCAGGAGGGTACCTCAAATCACCCTTTCACCTAAGCCATCTGGAATGCACTGTTGACAGGATATCACCATTACTATAAAGATCAGTGTTGGCTGTCTTCTGTAGATCAGAGGGGGAGGTAGAAGAAACTATCATAGAACTTGGCTCACTAATAGCAATGGGGATAATAGGGCCCCAGAATGATAGAAATCAGGAAATAGTTTTTTAACACCAGAAGCCAGGAGGTCATTATTCTCATAAGAACAGACAAGATCACAGTGGCAGCCAAGGGGGCCTGACTTGCATAGAACTATGGAGATGGTTATGGAGATGCTGTCCCTTTGGAAAAAAATAGACAAACTGCCAACACAATCAATAGAAAACAAGAATTAATGAGCAGGAGCCTGAGGCCTGATGCCCAAATAAAGCCACATTTCCTTGTCTGTTTCCTGGACCTGCACCAGTTTTCAGACTAGGACCCACCAACTCAAGAGGGTGGGGTCTTCAGGGGAAGGACTCCATTATACACCATAAGGATTATCTCAGTCCTTCTCCAAAAGAGCCTACTCAAGTGACTATGTACTAGAGGAGGGTAATTTCCAAACATTTAAAGGCTGGTTGGACACAGGGTCTGTGTTGACACTGATGCATATGTAGTGACCCGAAGCATCTTTATGCCTTCTCTGTTGGAGTGGGGTTTAAGAGATGCTCGCAATAAAAAGGATCCTGGCCAAATTTTGCCTTGGTGGGTCCTCTGGGTCTGCAAACATACCCAATGTTCATATCCCCAATTCCTGAATGCATAGATGGAATTGACATACTTGACTTTTGGAGTAATGCCTACATAGTGTCCAGGTCTTATAGGGTAATAGCTATCATGTTGGGAAGGCCAAGTAGAAGCTTCTGAAACTGACCCCCTATGCTTTGGCCAGGATCATAAATCAAAAACTGTATCACATCCAGGAGGCAGATGTCAGAGATATTAATCTTAAAAAGCTGAATGATTCAATGGTGGTGGTTCCCATCATACATCAATTTAATTCCTTTTGCCTCATGCAGAAACTGGATGGATCCCAGAAGATAACTATAGACAACAAGATCAACCAAGTTGTACTACTGATCACAGATACTGTGTGTGATGTGTATTACTACAACAGATTAATAAGGACTCAGGTACATGAGAGGGGGCCACTGATTTGGTGAATATATTTTCTTTTCTATTTCAATCAGGAAAGAGGATCAGAAACAGTTTCCCTTCACATGGAACAAACAACATTATTTTATTTACCATTTTGCCCCAAGACAAAACTCTCTCACCCCCTGTCATGTTATAGTCAAAAGAGCACTGGACAATACAGACATCCTGCAGAGCATCACACTGATCTGTTACATTGATGGAGTCATATCAATCAGGCAGATTGGGCAAGAGGGACAATGCCCTGGAAGCCTTGGAGAGTCACATGCCCTCCAGAAGGTAGGAGATAAATTCTTTGAAGACTGAGGGACCTGACATTCATGGAAGATTATAGGGCTGGGCCTACGGGTGTGCTGGGTCATCTTCTTTCAAGTAAATAGTTGCTTATTGCATCCACTCTCCACCATAAAGAAGGAAGCACAATGCTCGGTTGGCTGCTTCAGGGTCTGGAGGCAACACATTCCACATGTAGGCATACTGCTCTGGTTCTTGTTGTGTGTGGCATGAAAGGCTGCCTCTCTGAATAAGACCTAGGGTGGGAAAGGGCTCTGTAGTAGGGCCAGAGCACAGCTACTTGAGAGGCATATGATCCAGCAGACCCTTTGCAACTCAGTGTGGGTGGGGCAGAGAGCCCACAGAATGAGGAAGGGAGGCAAAGCAGGAAAAAGAAGCAGGTGAATGGGTGGGAATGTGAGGGCCTTCTGTGCTCCCCTCAAGAATAAGTCCAGCCTCTTGTAGGCAATAGAGAGACATGAGCTTTTTTGTTTGTTTGTTTTTCTTTTTTTAAAGAATAACTTAGCAAGAGAAGTTTTTACAGAAACTTTGACAAGGTCCCATGTGCAGGATGGACGACAGAATGCTGGGTGCTTTCAAGGAGATGATTTTTCATTTTTCTCATTCCTCCCCCATCTCACCTCAAATCTCCCCAACCAAAACATTACCTAAACAAGGGCTTGGGAGGAGAAGGGGACTGAGAATGGGAGTGTGTGCATGATACATTCCATTTTGTCATTTTGTCCCTGCTTGATTCAGAGCTGATTTGATGTTATTTTCTAAATATCATTCTTTTCCAATTGAAAAAACAAAAAGAAAAATGTGAAATTTCATCTCAGAAGTTTTATTGTGAATTTCTTTTTTTAATGAGCAAAACTTTCTATCTTATCATAGGTTATAGGGTCAGTGAAATTTAAGCATTTTTGTATGTTACACCGTCGAAGTCAACATAAAATAATTGATGCATACTGTTCTCCCAAAATAAATCAGATTGTGTGATCAGAATGTCGTATGAATGTACACATATTCACTATGTTCAGTTTCCCTATTATTGACTTTCTACCATGTTTCTCCTTTCCCCACATCACGAAACCAATCACATTGTAGGAACTCAACAAATCTTGGATGAAGGTATTCATTATACTCACATATGGTAGAAGCATCAAGCTCCCTGGAACAAATTGCTGAAATTAAATATTGTAATTTTTTGAACACTGAGAAAAATCAGAGGCACTTTGCACATGGGCTACTAAACTAATTCTTTAAATCTTCTTTCATGGACTGGGTACTCCATATCAACTGGAAATCATTGTACCAGTGTGTAGTCATGCTCGGTATGACGATGTTTCAGTCAACAATGGACCTCATTTATGATGGTGTCTATACCATATAGCCTAAATGTGTAGTAGGCTCTACCATCTAGCTTTGTGTAACTGCACTCTGTGATGTTCACACAATGACAAAATTGCCTAATGATGCATTTCTCAGAACGTATTCCCGTCTTTAAGTGAGGCATGACGGTAATTGGCCCAATAAATATTTGCTAATGATTGTGAAATTTAATTATTTCAAAACTTATTTTCTTTTTTTATGACTAATAAAGATGAGAGGCAAAGAATCTATCCTTTGAGGTTCAGTTTTTATTACACTTACATACTTATGACAGCTGCATCTCATTACCTACATTTTTTCCTTCTTATCTTGTTTTCCCTAGTGTTCCTTCTCAGTGTTCAAATAATTCTTTGTATATTCTACAACACTTTGAATTTTTTATTACCTCTTTTTCAAGGAGACTATCAACTATTTGAGGCTGTCTTTATAACTTCAGTACATAGCACAGTGCCCACCATCACCACTATAAAAAGTTTCAATATACTGTTGTCTTGTAATGAGAGAGTAACAAAAGAAAATACATTTCATTTGCTCTCTGCTTTGTTAAGATCCTTGAGATGTGACAAAGTTGTATCCTTAGGAATATATTCTTAAGCATAGGGGCAACTGCTTGATTTAACCATTTGCCAATAAAGTCTACTAAAAAGTCTGAACATCAGAGGGGATAAAACTAAATGGTAAAATTTTCTTGTTTGTTTAGAGCTGAAAAACTTGAAGTGAGCAGCTGGGACTATATCCTCCTTGCACTTTGTTCATATATAAGGAGAAATGAAAATTCTGAAAAGACATCTGTATTGTAAATCAAAATACATTGCTGAAATCAATGTTGAGTTGACATTCTGCTTGCAAATATTCTTTTGAGATTGGTTCTTGTAAATCTCTTTCCCATCTGGTTTTTATGTCTGCTCTGGGACTTATATGCACAGAGTTGTCTAGGATCTGCTCAGAATGTTGAAATAAAGTGCATGGTTTTTAATAAAAGGTTAGCTGGGAGGGGAAGACATTGTCTTGGTCTTATCTAAACTACTTATATATCTTGTAGTGCAGCTAAAGATTTGGAAACTTTGGAAAGTGTTTTCTTCAAGTAAGAAAACTTATCTGAAGTCATGAAATAATCCTATCCTGCAACTTACATTTTTGTATAGAACATTTGCTGGAAGGATGATTGTTATTTTTAAACACAGGAAGAGTGATCAGCAGAGAAGAGTTGGTGATTGCAATTTCCTCTCTTATCATAATTGCACTATTTCCATTAAATTAATGATGAAGAATAATTGTTTGTATAAAAGTTTCTTTCTTTATTCAAAGTTAGTTAATTTGAGAATGTTGATCTGTTTTTAAAGACAAATTCAATGATGACAAAGAAAAAATATTCAATCTGAGATGTGTCATGATAAATAAGCCCATGATTATAACTTCACATCTGGAATTGATATCCGTCCTTGAGTTTTATGAGGGAACGGTGTTCTGAATGTATTCTTCCAACTGAGAACACAATCACCATCATCACATAACATTTACTGAACTCTAGTCTCCAATTGCAGGTCAGTGGTTAATCTCTACACAGCCACTAATTGTGGATTCATACAAGAAAAGAGAGATATCATTTTACCCCTAAAAAGCATGAAGTTGGCCCTTGATCCCATCTTCTGTGGTGTGTGTTTGTGTGTTTATGTGCATCCCAGAGGCAGATGGGAAGAAGAGAAAGCAATAAGAATCCTGCATGACCCTGAATATTCTCCCTGCTGAAGAAATAGCCAGACAGAGCTGATGGAGCCAGATGCCTTTTCTCCAAGAATGGAGATAAGTCTACTGACTTCAATTTGGTCATTTGTTTGTTGTTTTTATTCAGGCAATACAGAATAAGACCTACAGCCAACTGAACTTTGACAAAGGCAACAAGAACATACATTGGAAAAATACTGCCTCTCCAATAAATGGTGCCGGAAAAATTGGACATCCATATGTAGAAGAATGAAACTAGACCTGCCCCTCTCACCATATACCAAAATCAACTCAAAATGGATTAAAGACTTAAATGTAAGACTTGAAATTATAAAACTACTAACAAAAAACATAGGAGAAACACTCCAGGAAGTAGGACTGGGTAAAGACTTTATGAATAAGAGCCCAAAAGCACAGGCAGCAAAAGAAAAAACAAATAAATGGGATTATATCAAGCTAAAAAGTTTCTGCACGGCAAAGGAAATGATCAACAGAGTGGAACAACAACCTACGGAATGGCAGAAAATATTTGCAAACTATATATCTGACAAGGGATTAATATCCAGAATATACAAGGAACTCAAACAACTATACAGTAAAAAGCCAAGTAACCCAATTAAGAAATAGGCAAAGGAGCTGAATAAACATTTTTTTAAGGAACACATTCAAATGGCCAACAGGAATTTAAAAAAATGTTCAACATCACTAATCATCAGGGTAATGCAAATTAATACCACATTGATAAATTATCTCACCCCATTTAGATTGGCTATAATCAAAAAGACTGAGAATAACAAATGCTGGAGAGGATGTGGACAGAAGGGAACTCTTCTACACTGTTGGTGGGACTGTAAATTAGTACAGGCACTATGGAGAACAGTATGGAGCTTTCTCAAACAACTACAGATAAATCTACCATACAATCCAGCAAGACCACAGCTGTGTATACACCCAAAGGAATGGAAATCATCATATTGAAGGGATACCTGCATTCCCATGTTCATCACAACTCTATTTACAAGAGCCAAGAGATGTAACCAACCTAAATGTCCATTGACAGATGACTGGATAAGGAAAATGTGATACACACACATACACACAATGGAATGCTACTCAACCATAAAAAAAGAATAAAATTCTGCCATTTGCAGCAAATAGATGAGCTTTGGGAAAATTGTGTTAAGTGAACTAAGCCAGGCACTGAGGGAAAAATATCACATGTCCTCACTCATAAGTGGGAGCTAAGAGGGAAAGAAGGAAGTAAAGAAAGACCACAGTGGTATGTTGGACTAGCAGAGGGAGAGAACAGACCTAGGGTTTCCAGAACAGGGTGAGGGGGTTCCGGAGAGGTTGGATGGTGGAGATAGGGAATAACTGCAATTTGAAGTGGTGAGCATGCGGATAACATTGATTTGCTCACCACAACTTGGGCACAGGTGCTGAAAGCTCTTGTCTCATGAATATGTATAATAAAAAAAATCATGTAGTGAGTAAAAGGAATTAAAAACTTTCCCCTGTGGTCATTTGGGGACCACTGTTGTGTCTATTGGAGATATAAGGAATATTAAGTCAACCTCTGCATCTTCCTCCTTCCAGTGGAGTCCCCTCATGCTTGCATTAATGTCCAACACCCCTCACTCAAATCCTCATACCAACAAACCAATCCACTGGTCTACTGTCATATATTAAGGTTGTAGAGACTTAATTTTAAAACAGAATGGGCAAACCATTTAGGAAAGTGGAATATTTAAAAATTATACCTGATCATTTATTTACCACGAGGGATTTTACAATTTTCTTAAAAACAGGATGGCTTTCATGCCTCGCCATCTAAATTTAGAATTATTCTTTCTTTCTTTCATTAGTGTATATCAGTAATTTTCAAACTTTGATATCCATAAGTAAGAGAGTTTTAAAGGGTAAGTTAAGTTGTCTACATATATCTTTTACTTTTCTTCCTGACTTTAGACTCTTATCTCTGCTTAAACTACAACTCCCCTGATTTTGCTTTCCCAGGCCTCTGTATTCTAGGAAGTTGGGCAGGATACGGGATCTGCATTGGTCTTCAGGAGGAATTTACCAGCTGATATCCCATCTGAGAACATGCCTCTGTGTATCCTTAGAGTAAGCTCTCATGTGCTTACTATATGTGCATGACTAATATTAGTTTCTCCCAAACTTAAGAGTAAGCCCAGCATTCAGTGGACTCTCCATTCCGGAGCCTAAAGACAACATTATCATCACACACATCATATTCCTTACAATCAGGTAACAAAAATGTTAATTAAATCTAGATTCTGTAAAGCATACCTTTGAGGTTACAAATGCCTACAATTAGGATTCCCCAACATCACACCAAATGGACAATGTGGGACTTTCCTTTCTATTTTTTAACTACTTCATTCAGATATCTTGTTACATAAATATGTTCCCTGTGGTCACTGCTGTATTCTCACTTTTTCTTAGTTTGTTATTCTGTTTTCTACTGTGAATGTTATTCTATCTGGCCTACTCTAATGCTTCCATCCACCATCTCGTTTGGAACTTTTTTTTTAAACTTTCTATTGTTCATCACTACAAAGTCATCTGCTCATTGCCCAATAATCTAACTAAATATAGTGATATGTGCAATGAAATAAAATAGTATCTTATTATTAGTTATATCAATATTATCTGATATAGTGAGAGTGCTTACGAATTTTTGTTGTAATGAGTAAATATTTGAATGTTTGTGGGTGTGTTTGTGTGTGTGTGTGCACAAACATGTGCACAGCATGCAATACTGTGTTTAACTAGTGATGTTCTAGAACATATTCCGTGTCTGTTGGTTTCAGGAGTTTTTTGAGGAGGAGTTTGCGCAAACAAGTCATTTTAAAGCCAGTCACTTTCTCTTTCTATTACACTGAAACGTGGCCCCATTAAGACAGCTATAAAGACAATAAAGGCTAACAATATAGATCATGTAACCTCTGAAGTGGTCCCCATCCAAGATAATTGAACCCCCTCTGGCCTATTGGGAAGAATTGTCATGNGATGAATGATCCAGCTATCACAATATTTATTTTGAGACTAACAGAATAATGGTGTGGATAGGAGCAAAAGGGGAATTTATGTGTCTCATCAGACACATAGACGACACCAAGAAAACCAATGTAAATTCAGGGAAACTTTATACATGCTTGTTTTAGTAATGCGGCTCCCTTATCAAGATTCTATTGGTGGATGTCTTTTTCCCCAGATTGATTTCTATATCAAGGAAAAGAAGAGCCCAGACAATCTCTGTAATAACTCCTAGAGAGGCTCGTTTGTCTCATGTCA
>NW_007731636.1:56464-62331 GCF_000696425.1 Galeopterus variegatus
CTGCTCACTGGCTGAGCAAGGTGCGGGTGCAACACTGAGGGTTGCGATCCCGTTGCCGGTCATGAAAAAAGACAAAAAAAAAGGGAAAAAAAAAATCAACTACACTGTATATCGATAAATTACAATTAAAAAGAACAAAAAAAAGGAAATTAGATTGTTTAGGGCTTTAAGAAACATTGAGAATTTTGGTTGTAATAAGAGACATGCACTATCTTTAAAGTGTTAAGTAGGGGAGTGAAATAATCAGAAATTTATTTTAACATTATATTCTGGTTTCTGAGTGGAAAATAGCTTGGAAGAGGATAATGATAAGTGAGGTAGAACTTTTGGGAAGTTATTTGGGGATGATGGTGGCTTGATCTTGGGTGATGGAAGAGGAGATACAGAGAAGTGGACTGATATAAAATTAGTTAAGAGGTGGAATTGACAGGACTCAGTGATGGATTAGATAAAAGCTAAGGATCAGGGAGGTGCCAAGCATGGCTCCTGAGTTTCTGGGATGAGCAACTGGGTGAATGGTATACAGGAATGAAGGAGGAACATATTTAGAATGGGGGTGGGTGTTTAGGAGAAAATGAGTTCAGGTTGGGGCATATTCAATTTGAGATATTTGTGAGACAGCCAAGTGAAGGTCTAAAATGAGAAGTACATTGTATACATCTAGAGCTCAGAAGAAAGTCCTGGAAGGAAACATAAAGTAGATTAAATGGTATTTGATGTCACAAAACTAGTGGAGTTGAAAGTCTTGGGTTGTGTCGTATTAGCGTTTGTGTATGTATTGGGGGCAGGGAGTAGTTGTAAAGATCACCTTCTCTAAGAGGAAACTCAAGACTAATGGTTTTTATACTGTATTTGCATAAGCTGTTATAAATTCACCCTTGGGTAATTTGGCTCAGGATTGGGAGAAACAACACACTTCTTCAAGTGAAAAGATTTTTATGTATAGATATCTCTGTGAGGCAAGGTCATGGTAGGGCCTAATCTGCAAACCTCTGTAGGATATATGTACACATGTGTGCATATATCTATATAGTATATACAAGGGTATTTTTAAAAGTTTGTGGGAAAATGGAATTACAAAAAATATGAATCTTCTATGAACTTTTTGAAGACCCCTCATTCATATATATGTATGATATATGTCATCAGGAAAACTTTGTGGATGAAATCCCCTAGGACACTAGGGAGAAATGGAGAAGGGGACCAGGAGAACTGCCATCCAGAGCTTTGGGGATATTAGGATTATAATTTTAAAACAGAGATAGAATAAAGCAGTTTTCAGAAAAGATCTATAATTATGACAGACCCAAATACAAAATATGGGGGAATGGGCAATACTGACCCCTATGAGATATTTGGAGCTGATTGGAGAATATTTCCTGATGATCAGAGAAAAACTGTACCTTCATTTAAAGCCAGAAGTCCCAAGTTTCCACTTGCCTAGACTCTATAAAAGAAGTCAGCTCAAGTATTAAAACAATACATATTTTCCTTGTTTTCAAAAGTTTTCCAGCATACTCAGGTAGCCAGACAAAAATCTTTTTTTTTTTTTTTTTTTTTTTTTTTTTTTCAGAGACTGTCATAAAAGAGAGATATAGGTGTTTCTGCTACAATGCCAATATTTGTGCTATTGCAAAACCTCACATTCTGCAAAATTGAACACTGAAAAATAATAGGACCCATAGGGAAAATAATATGGAGAGGGGGGAGACCACTCAAAACTGTGGAATTTGGAAAGTAGAGCACTAAAAAGAAACAATTACTATCAAAAAATAGTGGCATAGATAACCCTACACCAGCACTGGCAAATGGCTTTAGAATCAGCTCATCATTAACTGCCTTAAACCCTGGAGCTTTCTGCTTGTTCTTTGAGATGCAGGTCTTCCAGTATGGAAAATTTTTATTCAAACTGAAAATCTGATCTATTGTGTCACCTGTTTTGTTAATTCCTTGTTTTAATACAGGGATTAATGTCATTGCCGCTTCCTAATCTGTGTTGGCAGCTTCACTAGTAAATTTAACATAGTTGAATGTGTAGAGATGTTCTTGAAGCCCTAAATGAAAGTGGTTTTGTAGATTTTTTTTAGCATTTTTCTAAAGATCTCTATGTATAGCTATGCTTTTTCTTTCATTGTGACAAAGCTTTCTTTGGATAACTCTAAAACATTAAATTAACAGGAAACAATATATAAGAACCAACATTACTTCTGTGTTATAAGAACATCTTTTCTTATTTACCACTCATATATTGAGTAATTTACATCAAAGAATTGGCTGTTTTACAAGAATAGATTCTCCTAGTTCATGTGATGTGTAAAGTACCAGCATCATGAAATAAGTGCTGGATTAGTCTATATAAAACTCTGACTCACTGACTGTTTTCAGAACCTGCTCCATTTCATCTTATTCCATGCCACTGTTCTGTGATTATAACTCAGTAAACAAGATTTTGCTTGTAGACTAGCAGTATAGAGTAGTCATGTGTGGTGGAGGTGGGCTTTAAAGAAGGGTGAGCTGGTACCTTGGGAAAGAAAAAAACAAACAAAAAATGATTCGATAAGCCTCTTTCATCTGTCTTTTTTGCCCTTTATTCACTACACATTAAATGTCTACCATGTACAGTAGTCCCCCTTTATGTGCAGGGGATGCATTCCAAGGTTCCCACTACATGCCCGAAACCTTGGACAGTACTGAGTACTAGGCTCTTCCCTATATATACATACCTATGATAAATTTTAATTTATAAACTAGGCACAGTAAGAGTTTAACAACAATAACTAATAACAGAACAACTATAACTTTATGCCAGCATCACTACTCTTGTGCTTTGGAGTCATTACGGAGTAAAATAAGGGTGACTTGGACACAAGCACTGTGATACCATGACCATCGATTTGATAGTGGAGAGGGCTGCTAAGTGACTAACTGGTGGGTGGCTCTACAGCATGCACGCACTAGAGAAAGGAATGATTCACATCCTGGGCGGGATGGAGTGGGAGGTTTGAGATTTCATCATGCCACCCAGAGCAGTGCACAATTTAGAACTTATCAATTGTTTCTGGAATTTTCCATTTAAAATGTTCAAACTGTGATTGACCATAGGTAACTGAAACCACGGAAAGTGAAATTGTGGGTAAGGAGGAACTACTGTACCAAGAACACTGCTGGGTCCTGGAAATGAAATGGTGAACAAAAACCAAGTTTAGAGTATTGTGGGGAGATAGGCTTTGAACACATAATCACATAAATAAATGTGAATTAATAGGTAATCAATATTACCAAGGAGAAGAGCTATAAAAGCCTGCGAGAGGCACACTATACTTTACTCGGATATGTCACCCAGGCTTCCCTGAGGAAATAAACTCAGAAGAAAGATGAAGATAGGAGGGAACACCCTTTCTGACAGAGGGAGTTGCTTCTGCAAAGACCCTACAGCCTGAGTAACCACAGCACTTATGAGAAACTGAATGAGGACCTGTGTGGTTGGATGACGAACATTGAGGAGGGGTTTGGGGATACAGCCAGATTGTGGGAGACCTGGTTAACCTGGACTGGGATAAACAGTCTCATCTTTAACCCCAGAGAAACAGGAATCATTAAAATGTTTAAACTGGGATATCTCTCTGATCAAATTTGCATTTTGTAAATATGTCTCTGACTACAGTATAACAAGATCGATCCATAATTTTTGTGCTTGTTGCAATTTTGCATCTTCAACATATCCCTGCAAGGAAAGAGCAACCCTGATGTTTGCATTCTTATGTCCATTTTGGAGATAGAGAGAATGAAGCCTAAAAGAGGAATCATTCTTTGCCTGATTAAGCTTGTTTTGTTCTTCACATTTCTTCTAAGGGACATCAGTATCATGTGAGAGGACATCACAGCTGTGACACAAAGCATACAGGTGAAATACTTTGACATTTCTTTGAAAAGGGGTCCCTGAGAGTCTCATTCTTTCTGCTCTCATTCTGCAAAACAGCTTCTACCTCCACCGGAGTTCTCATTTGTAAGCTACTTCTGCTTCAGTTTTGTTGGAGGTGTTTCCAGGTTTTTCTGCCACATTAAACATGCACATCTCTAGGATCTACCACCAAAAAGAGAAGCTTGAAAAGATCACTAGAATTAGCAAAAGAATAAAAGAAAAAGAGGTTGGCGTTTTGGCAGTAAATTATTTACCTGAGGCCATGTTGCCTCATTCCCTTGGCAACCATGCCTGGTATTAACAATTTTCATAAATAATTCAAGTCTTCCCATTTACACTCTTCATAATCCCTCTTAGGGAGACAACAATACAGTGTGCTTTGTTATTTAGGGAGTTCTGGTTAAGCAAGTCACACTCCCGCCTGCCCCTCTTCCTTTGCTCAAACCATTATGGCATAAGATTAGAGCTCCAGCAATGTGCGAGGTGGTGTGCAGAAATGGATAAAAACACTGGATGCCTCCCAGTAAATTTCACAATCAATTTGCCACCTAAGCCTTCACTGTGCACCTGCTCTAATGACACGTTCTTTCTCTTCTCTTAGAAAGCAGAGTTGCTCTGAGGGCACCATCTTAACTACTAATGGTTTCTGTACAAGTAATGATAACAGTCCATGTGACAAGTGCTGGCTGCCAGCAGTAGTGCTTGAGGTGAGATTGTGAGTGAAGAGGTCTGGGCCAGAAGCTGAAAATTGAAAGAGGACCCCAGCTGTAAATTTTTCACTTGTCTAATGAACTTCATGTTTAGGATCCCAAATCAGAGTAGCTGGTGGGGAGGAATATCATAATCACATAGGTGTGTGAGGTAATAATTCTCTCCAGTCTTTTATCATGATCAAAGCTTCAAAACTCCCAGATGATAAATGGGTATCATAGAAACTTATCTAGCATCCAATCACTTTGAATATGAAGTGTGATAATAGACAGACTCATGATTTAAGATGCACACACACAATTTATCAGGTAAGGATGAAGACATTTCTGCACTGCACACAAATGTACACTTTTGGCATCAATTTCCTGACATGGAAATGTTCACAAAGCAACAGGTAATGAAATGACCTGGGTGGAGAATGAACAGGTTTGGGAACACTTTACAATTTTGAAAAGTTACATCTTCTCCATTAAGACATCCAACAACTTGGAAATAGAGACATAAAGTAGAAAGACAGAAACAAAGAAAAAGAAAGAAAGACAGAAAGAAAGAATGAATGAAGAGAGAATATAAAGAAAATATCCAAAAGAATGAGAAATAATGGGGAAGGGAGAGAGAAAAGAAACATATCAAATTTATGCTTCTTAAAACAGCTAACAAAGTGAGGGGATGAGACCATAGAAGACTCCAGAATAATTTTGGATAGGGGATCAACAAGGAATGTTTATTAGGTTGAACACACTATTCTTATTTATGGTGCATATATATATATATATATATTTACAACCTACTCTAAATAGAACTAACTTTTTAATCCTTTCTAGAATGAGATAGAGTATAAGTAAACAATTAAAAACATAATCAGGAATGACTTACCACGTTAAACTACACCAAAAAAACAGAATGTAAAAAATAAGAGTCTAGAAATAAAGGGAAGGGAGAAGAGGCATTTGGGTGAGTTTCCTATTATGGAATTTGGTATTTAACGTTAGATTTCTGTATTATAAGGCCAAGGGGTATTTTTGCTCTGTTAACTGTTTCTTTTGCTGTGCTTTTTAGTTTGATATAATTCAATTTGTTTAGTTTTGTTGGTGTTGCCTGTGTTTTTGGTAACTTATTCGTAAAGTCTTTGCCCAGGCCTACATCTTGAAGTGTTTCTCTTATGTTTTCTTTTAGGAGCTTTATACTTTCAGGTCTTATACATAAATCTGTAATCCATTTTGAGTTGATTTTG
>NW_007731636.1:62784-63313 GCF_000696425.1 Galeopterus variegatus
TAGGAGCTTTATACTTTCAGGTCTTATACATAAATCTGTAATCCATTTTGAGTTGATTTTGGTATATGGCAAGAGTTATGGGTCTAGGTTCATTCTTCTGCATATAGATGTCCAATTTTCCCAGCACTACTTATCAAAGAGGCAGTCTTTTCCCTAGTGTATGCTCCTGTTGCCCTTGTTAAAGATCAACTGTATGTAAGTATGTTGGATTTCTGGATTTTCTATTCTGTTCCATTGGTACAGCTGTCTGTTTTTATGTCAGTACCATGCTGTTTTGGTTATTATAGCTTTGTATTATAATTCAAAATCAGGTAGTGTTATGCCTCTGGCCTTATTTATTTTTTTGCTCAGGATTGCTTTGGCTATTCAGGGTCTTTTGTTCTTCCACATGAATGTTAGGATTGTTTTTCTATTTCTGTGAAGAATATCATTGGTATTTTGATGGAGATTGTATTGAATCTGTAGATCACTTTGGGTAATGGGGACATTTTCACAATGTTAATTCTTCCAATCCAAGAGCATGGAATAT
>NW_007731636.1:63853-64309 GCF_000696425.1 Galeopterus variegatus
ATATTTGATCAGGTCATCAGCAAACAGGGACAGTTTGACTTCATTTTTTCCTATCTGGATGCCCTCTATTTTTTTCTCTTGCCAGATTGCTCTGGCTAGTACTTCCAATACTATGTTAAATAGGAGAGGTGAGAGTGGGTGTCCTTGTCTTGTTCCTGTTCTCAAGGGAAAAGTATTCAGCTTTTCCCCATCAGAATGATATTGGTGATGGGCTTGTCAGATATGGCTTTTATTGTGTTGAGATATTTTCCTTCTATACCTAATTTGGTGAGAGTCTTTATCATGAAAGGATGTTGAATTTCATCATAAGCTTTTTCTGCATCTATTGAGATAATCAAATGGTTTCCATCCTTGATTTTGTTGATGTGATGTATCACATTTACTGACCTGCATATGATGAAACATCCTTGCATCCCTAGGATGAATCCCATTTGATCATGGTGTATGATTTTTTTT
>NW_007731636.1:64384-67928 GCF_000696425.1 Galeopterus variegatus
GATGAAACATCCTTGCATCCCTAGGATGAATCCCATTTGATCATGGTGTATGATTTTTTTTGATGCGTTGCTGTATTCTGATTGCTAATATTTTGTTGAGGATTTTTGTATCTATGTTCATCAGAGATATTGTCCTGTGCTTTTCTTTTTTTGGTTGTATCTTTGTCTAGTTTTAGTATCAGAGTGATGCTGTCCTCATAGGATGTATTTGGAAGAATGGCCTCTGTTCCAATTTTTTTGAATAGTTTAAAGAGAATTGGTATTAATTTGTCTTTAAAGATTTGGTAGAATTCAGCAGTAAAGCTACCCAGTCCTGGGCTTTTCTTTGTTGGGAGACTGATGATTACTGCTTCAAACTCGTTTCTTGTTGTTGGTCTGTTCAGGTTTTCTATTTCTTCTTCGTTCAGTCTTGGTAGGTTGTATGTGTCCAGAAATCCATCCATTTCCTCCAGATTTTCAAACTTGTTGGTGTGCAGTTGTTTTTAATAGTCTCTAATGATTGTTTCTTTTCTGTGACATCAGTTGTAATGTCTCATTTTTCATTTCTGATTTTTGTTATTTGAGTCATCTGTCTTTATTTCGTTAGCCTAGCTAACGGCTTGTCTTTTTTTTTTTTTAATCTTCTCAAAAAACCAACTTTTTGTTTCATTGATCTTTTGAATTGTTTTCTGGGTCTCTATTTCATTTAGTTCTTCTCTGATCTTAATCATTTCTTTTCATCTACTCTTTTTGGAATTGGATTGTTCTTGTTTTTACAGTTCTTTGAGGTGTAGAATCAGGTTGTTTATTTGAAATCTTTCTATCTCTTGATGTAAGCATTTATTATAGTAAACTTCTCTCAGTGCTGTTTTTGCAGTATTCCACAGGTTTTGGTATAATGCATGTTTATATTCATTAGTTTCAAGAAATTTTTTGATTTCCTGTTTAATTTCTTCTTGGACTTATATGTCATTCACAAGCATGCTGTTTAATTACCATGCATTTGTATATTTCCCAGAGTTTTGCTTGTTATTGATTTCTAGTTTTTATTCATTGTGGTCTGAAAAGATACTTGAAATTATTTCATTTTTAAAAAATTTATGGACACTTGATATAAGACCTAACATGTGGTCTATCCATGTGCTGATGAGAAGAATGCATATTCTGTAGCTGTTGGATGAAATGTTCTGTAGACATCTGCCAGCTCCAGTTGGTCTAAAGTGTAGTTTAAATCCTGTGTTTCTCTGTTGATTTGTTTCCTAGATGATCTGTCTGATGCTGAGAGAGGGGTGTTCAGGTCTACAACTATTATTGTGTTGGGATCTATCTTTTTCTTTAGGTCTAAAAGTGTTTGCTTTATATATCTGGATGCTCCAGTATTGGTTGTGTATATATTTATGATTGTTATGTCTTCTTGCTGGATAGATCCCTTTATCATTATATAGTGGCCTTCTTTGTCTCTTTTTATGGTTTTTGGTTTAAAATCTATCTTATCTGACATAAGATAACTCCTGCTCATTTTTGGTTTCAATTTGTGTGGCATATCTTTTTCCATCCCTTCACTATTAATCAGTGCATGTCTTTCCAGTTGAGGTAAATCTCTTGTAGACAGCATACAGTTGGGTCTAGCTTTTAAATCCAGTCAGTCAGTCTGTGTCTTTTGACTGGGCATTTTAATCTGTTTACACTTAGGGTTGTTATTAAGAGTTAATGTATTATTCCTGGCATTATATACATTTTTGTTTGGATGTTTTAAATATCTTTGATTCCTTTCTCTCCTTTCTATTGTTTGTCTTCAGTGTTCATTGTTTTTTTGAGGTGGTAGGGTAGTTTCTTTCTCTTTCTTGTTTGCGTTTATGTTCTACAAGTGGGTTTTGTTCTTTCTTGCATATTCCTGGTATTGTGTTTTTTGGATTCCCAATGCAGGACTCCCTTGAGGATTTCAGGCAGGGCTGGTTGCGTGGTGGTGAGCTCCAACAGTTTTGTTTATTTGGGAAATACACTATTTCTCCCTTGTTTATGAGCAGATTGCTGAGTCTAGTATTCTTGACTGGCAGTTTTTTTCTTTTAATATTTTGAATGTATCATCCCATTTTCTTCGGGCGTGTAGAGTTTCTGTTGAGAAGTTCTGCTATTATTCTGTTGGGGGCTTGTTCATATGTGACTTGATCCTTCTCTCTTGATTCTTTTAAAATTCTCTCTTTGTCTTTGAGATTTACCAGTTTGATTATAACATGTCTTGGAGAGGATCATTTCAGATTGAATCTGTTTGGGGATCTTTGAGCCTCTTGGATCTGAAGGTCTGTATTTCTCCCTATATCTGGAAAGTTTTCCATTATTATTTCATTAAATAGTTGTTCAATGCCTTTTCCTTTCTCCTTCCTTTCTGGAAAACCTGTGATTTGGATGTTTGTGTGCTTAAGGTTGTCTGCTAACTCTCTTGGATTTCCTTCATTAAAAATTTTTTTTCCATTTTATTGTCTGCCTGGGTTATTTTGAAAAGACTTTGAGATCAGAAATTCTTTCTTCTGCTTGCTCTACTCTGCTGCTTATGTTCTGGGCTGTGTTTTTTATCTTGTCGAATGAATTCTTCAGTTCTACAACTTTACTACATTCTTTTCTTTAGGTATTAATCTCTGTAAATTTCTTCCTTCATATTCTGGATATTTTTTCTCATTTCATTATGCTGTCTAATTGAGTCTTCTCTCATTGAGTTTCCTTTAGATTGTTGCTTGGAATTTCTCTTCAGTCATTTGGAGGGCTTCCTGTTCTATGGGGTCTGGTACTTGAGAATTACTGTATTCCTTTGGTTTCCTGTTTCTTCATATTTCTAGTATCTCTACATTGATGTCTGGTCATCTGGTAGAGCAATTGCTTCTTCTGTTTTTCTGGAGTGGGTTTTGAGGAGAGAGACTTCCTCTTCTTTTTCTCTTCTCTGCTGGTGACTCTCTCTGTGTAATTGAAGTTCAGTGAGCAGTAGATGAATCTCTGTGTAAATGCAGTTTAATGGGTGGTACATGGTGACTATGGCTGCTAATGTATTGGTGAGCCACCCTTGTGGCTGCAGTGGCTGTGGTGGACCACCCATGTCGAAATGGTGTTTTAGGTGTGATCTTGGTTCTGCTGGGTGGGGGAGTGCTGCCTGCAACTCCTGCCTAGGTCCCTACGTAGCTTATGTCTTCCATCAGGTGGTGGGGACTGCCCTCAGCTCCTGCCTATATCCCCAGATGTGATCCTGCCTTCTGCTGGGTGGTGGGAGTTGCTTGCAACGCACTGTTGGGATTTTGATGGACATTGAATCTATATATCTCTTTGGTCATATGGACATTTTAACTGTATTAGGTCTTCCAATACATGAACATAGATGTCTTTCCATTTACTTGGGTCTTCTTTAATTTCTTTTATTCATGTATTATCATTTTCAGTGTATAACAAGTCTCTCACCTATTTGGTTAAGTTTATTTTTAAGTATTTTATGAATTTGGACGTATTATAAGTGAGATTTTTTTTTTCTTAATTTCCTTTGAGAAATTGAATTTATTGTTCCAAATCTTTCCACCAAGGT
>NW_007731636.1:69811-72403 GCF_000696425.1 Galeopterus variegatus
TTCTTGTGCTCCTTTGTGGGTTTTTGTGAAGAAGATTTCACATGAGATCTGTCCTCTAAACATATTTTAAAGTGTACAATACTTTATTGATAACTACAGGTATTACATTGTATAGCAGATCTCTAGAACTTATTCATCTTACCTAAACTTTATACCCATTGAAAAACAATTGCGCATTTCCTTCCTATACCAGTTAAATACTACATTTAAAACTGTATCTATTGACTATAAGGTATAAAGTCTGACAAACAGCCTTCATCCCCTGGCAACCATCATTCTATCCTCTGCTTTTAAGAGTTTGCCTATTTTAGATACCTGTCAGGCCTTAAAAACTAACGCCACCTTAAGTGACATTACAAGTGGCACCATTATGGGCCCACAAGGGCATATTAATGTGGCAGCCTAAGACGGCGCTGGGAGGAAGTAGGGTGGGAGTGTCTGCGGGAACCTTGTCTTAGCCCTTATTGGCCAAATATGCGCTTCCGCACTCGTGAACACTGTGTGGTTGCAATAGCTAGGCATTGAGATAGGATGCATGCCCTTGACCTTTAAGCTGATAGGATTATGTAAAAAAACTCCCTTCCCCAATTGCCTTTCAATGCAATGGCTTGTGCGATAATAAACGGAACTGCCCAACAGAACCCCTGCCGCGTCTGAGTGTCCTTTAACTGGGCTGTTTGGGGCTGGTGGTGTGCTCACCTCTCTTCTCTTCCCCCGTCTCCTTCCAAAGGGGACAGGAGGGAAAGAGGAATCTGGGCCATTCGCTCACCCACCGAAAGGAACAAGGCTAGGGCTGTTCGGGTTGGCTGGCGGTGGACCCGACAGATTGGTGCCCCGTGTGAGGCATTTTTTAAAATTCGTGGGTGAAAGGCGAGCGAGTGAGGCCCCTGGCTGCTCGGTCCTGAAAGAAGGTCGATGAAGGGTGATCAACCAGCGGAGTGGCCCCGCAACCCCGGTAGTCACGTGAAGTAATCCGCCTGCGTGTCAGGGTGAGTACCATAACAGGGGGAAGTTCCTGCACTTCTCTGCCCTGTTTCTCCCTTTGTCCCTTCCTCACAGGGCAACATGGGAGGTGTGTGTGTGGAAAGAGGGACTAGATAGACTGCAAGGCTCTAAAGTACATTTTAAAAAAGCAGAGGCCTAGAAATATCTGACTCCACAGCCTCCAATGCCTGGCGTCATGTGGTGAAGGTGGCCCCTTGGGCACCTTTGTCCAACTTGTTCTCATATGAGACTTGGGACCGGGTTTAGGCCCTGGCCAGAAGAACGAGATTAGTCACGGGCTAGACCCACCCTTAGGGTTCAACCCAACCATCTCTGTCCTAAAGCTTTGCTTCTGTCCTGAGCATCAGGAAGGGGCAGAAAGGGATTGGGCACAGTTCGATGAGGAGAGAAAAAGGAAACAAAGCTGCCAATGCAAGGCCCTAAGCCACTGAGTGATACCTATGCCCCTACCCTGTACCATCCACTCCTGGCATACTCACCTCACCAAAGTTTAGCCGAAGGAGAAAAAGCGGCACCTGAAGAAGTGGAGGAGGCTAGAAAAACATCCCCAGCAGAGCCGCAGGTTTTTCCTGTTATGGCTCGCTGGGAACCCCCAGCCGTCCGCAGCCCGTGGAAAATGCTCTGTAAGGCTGTCCTCCCTCCAAGCTTGTTTATCAAGTTCCACGCCTTCTTTAAAGAAGAGTGCCATGTGCAGGCAGAGATAGATCAAGCAGTAGCATTGCCCAATGCCACCAACCCCGGACTCACCTTCCTGCGGGTCCTTGGCAAAGATTCCTGCGTAGGTGCCAACAAACCCTTTTGCAGCACTGTGGCAAATCTCACCACCCCCAAAACCCGAAATAAGCAGACCGCAGGGGCAGCTGCGGTGGTCATCCTCTCCCTCTTGGGAGTTATTGGAGTGGGTACCGGGACCGCCGGAATAGCCTTGGCACATCAACAGGTAGCTTCCCTTAGGGAGGCAGTGGACATAGATTTTGGCCACTTGGAGGTGTCTGCATCACATTTAAAAAAAATCACTAACATCACTTTTTGAAGTTGTTTTACAGAATTGACGTGGACTAGACCTGTTGTTCCTACAGCAAGGAGGATTATGCATTGCCCTCAAAGAAAAGTGTTGCTTCTACGCCGACCACTCTGAAGTGGTCAAAGATTTGCTAGCTAAGCTTAGAGAAGGATTAGAAAAGCGAAAAAAAGAATGTGAAGCTAATAGTAATTGGTTCCAAAGCTGGCTTTTAAGTTCCCCATGGCCCACTATCCTGCTGTCCTCCCTGCCAGGCTCCCTAGCCATTTTCATCTTGGGGCCTTACGCCATTTGCCAGGTTGTGTCCCTTATAAGGCACAAACCACTTCTCTCATAATGCTCACCCAGGTGGTAGAGTAGGTGGCCCATAATGAGAGCCCTGACAGCCCTTGGGTCAATATGGCCCTTCAAGAAATCAATGCCAATCTGTAAGGCTCCGCCCTGCTCCTGCTTGGCTGGATAGTCAATGACAGGTAAGATTTCCAGAGGGAAACAACCTAAGAAAAGCACAGCCACCAGAGGGAATGGAGGTGAGGCTGGGAAGGTTAGCCGCCTCCAGCTGCCTT
>NW_007731636.1:72738-73925 GCF_000696425.1 Galeopterus variegatus
ATGACTCAGCAATTCCACTCCTACCTATTTACTCAACAGACATAAAAACATGTTAACAATAAAACTTGTATGAGAATGTTCATAGCAGCTTTAGTCATATTAACCACAAATTGGCCCAAGTGTTCACTAGTATAAGAATTGATTTTTAAAAACTGTGGAATGTTTATATGATACACATAATATCATTGAGTGTAAAAAGGAATAAATTATTGCTATGAATAATTGTTATGAGAAAACATGAATGTATGTCCAAAACATCATGCCAAGTTAAAGAAGACTTAAGACTATGTAATATATACTGAAAATGTCTAAATGCTGTATGATGTCATTTATATGAAATGTTAAAATCAGAGAATCTAATCGATGGTAGAATAACATCAGAACAGTGTTTACCTCTGGTGGTTAAGTTAAAGGATAGACCAGCAAGGAGCCTGGGGGAACTTCCTTCTGTGATGATGATGTTCTATATCTTAACAGGGGTTTGGGTAAAACAGCTATATTCACTTGTCAACTAGTGTATTCACTAGCTAGTGTATTCACTAGCTCTACATTTAAAGTTTGTGCATTTAATTATATGTAAATTTTATAAAAGGAAACAACTATAAACAAATATTGAACTCTTCTTAGTGATGTACGTATTCTGACATCTACAATTTGCTTTGAAATTCATCAAAAATTAGATTGATGAATGGATAGAAGGATGGATAGATTGACATGTATGTAATGAAGCAGTTATAGTAAAATGTTAAGGTAGAATCTAGGTGGTGAAGATGAAGGTGTTCAATGTAAAATTTTTTCAACTTTGTCATATGTATGAAAATTTTCATAATAAAGTGGGGAAAAAAATAAATCTACCTGCGTAATTTACTTAATATGCAGGGAGTGTTGATATTCTGAGATGCATCTTTGCACAAGCAGAAGGTATTTCTGATGCTACATGTAGATGAGTTGAAGAGGTGGTCTGAAACTGCATGCATCCTTAGGTTGGGGCATAACATAGACTTTGTGGCTCCTCACCAACATTTTAGAGCAAATGCTACGTCAGTGGTTTGAATGTTTGTATTCCTCCAAAACTCCTGTTGAAACTTAATCCCCAATGCGACAGTATTAAGAGGTGGGACCTTTAGGAGGTGATTAGGCCATAAGGGCTCCACCCTTATGGATGGGATTAGTGTTCTTATAAAGGA
>NW_007731636.1:74769-78554 GCF_000696425.1 Galeopterus variegatus
GGAGGTGATTAGGCCATAAGGGCTCCACCCTTATGGATGGGATTAGTGTTCTTATAAAGGAATTTGAGGGGAGAAAGTTTATCCCTTTTTCTCCTTCTGCCAGTGAGGATGCAGCAACTAGGTGCCATGCTGGAAGCAGAGAGTAGACCTCACCAGGCACTGAATCTGCTGGCAGCTTGATCTTGGACTTCCAAGTCTTCAGAACTGTGAGAAATAAATTTCAGTTATTTATAAATTATCCAAGCTAAGGTATTTTGTTATAGCAGTAGAAATAGACTAGGACAGTTACCAATTGTCTACCTCAACCACAGAACTTGGGCCTCCCGTATAGGAATGTCATTTCAAATAGTACTGTATTTGGATTAGCCTCTCATCAGGATGAGCTTGCCACAAAATATGTTCAAGGAGTTGAACATTTTAAGCTATGAGATGAAGATATATCAGTTCTGCTTACTTAAATGTAAGTGTTTACCTGCTGAAGACAATGATATTAATTTTAAGTACACTTAGTTATATTATGCCTATGTATTTGAGTGTTTTTCTTCTTCCAAGTCCATTTCCAAGCATAGCCATAGGTTTGTGTAAAATCTATGCCATACTAATCAAAACCCAAGGTAAAAATATTAGTTCACTTAACTCTTCTGTTTTAGCATTTACTTGCATAGCAATAGTTTGCCCAGTTTTTCAGTAAACTCCTTTGTGAACTGAGACTTATAATCCTTTCCAGAGGCTTACATTGCTATGATCTGAGACCTTGTTTGGATTGTGCAATATTTTCTTAGTGCCTAGCATAGTTCCTGGAATATAGTAGATAATCAATACATGCCTATTGAGTAAGTTAATAATAAAGATGTGTTTAAAAGTATTAATTAGATCTTGTCGATATTGCATACTCTTTCTAAAGAAGTATTTTATAAACTTTGCAGTATTTTTAAGTTATGATTTCATCAAAGGCCTCTGGATATCACATATATTAGCACTGCAGAAAATCCAAAAATTAGTTCATAAACAATGTCCTCTTACTCTTGATTATAGATGACATTTGTTACATAAAAATTCCTGTGCAATAGAGTAAATGTTACCAATTACTAATCAAGAAAAGTAGATGCTCTATAAAAATAAGTCTTTTATAACAGTCAGAGACATAAACAGCAATGCCTAACTTAACTGGGAGTTGGATTTCCACTGTCTCAGAACTGTCATAAGTTCCTAAAGTAAATGAAGTAGCCTGTGAATAGAGAGAAAAAGAGAAGACATAAATCTAGTGCACTTTATTCTAAGAATGAAATATATAGCATCCAATTGACTTGAAAGGGTGAAAATTTGGGGTTACTTATGTAACAAGTCTGTATCTGTTTTCTTATANATCCAATTGACTTGAAAGGGTGAAAATTTGGGGTTACTTATGTAACAAGTCTGTATCTGTTTTCTTATAAATATTTTTGGTTTAATTTAAGTTACAATAGGAGAGTAGGGAAACTAAAACAATAACTACTGCTATTATAGTTAACACAAAACAGAAGGTAGAGAATCACTCTTTAAGACTCAGAGTCTGGGAGCATTTAGCAGAAGAACAAAGAATGCTTGGTGAAGATGGCCCGGGGGAGCATCAAGGCACAGTATAACAACTGAGCTTAATACTGAAGTCCTGGAGTTATCAATGTGTGGCTGAGATTGTAGGTAAATCTTCTTATGTTTCCTTTCTTCCTGGGGTTTCAGCTACACCACATTCCTCAGCCTTCTTGCATCCATGAGACTGAGTTCCAGTCAATGAGATATTAGCAAAAGAATGTATGTCAGTTGTAGTACTGGTCCATAAAATCTTTTACAAGTGACTCTCCATACTCTTCCCCAATCTGCCAGCCAAGTATCAATGGTAGGGTAATTCAGGAGCCAAGGTTTGCAGATGGCGGAGTTTCTCCCAGTTTGGATTTCTGCATACTGCGATGATCAAATCACCACTGCCTCTAATCTGGAACTTCTGTTTGGGTCTTTCCCTGAGTGAAAGACAGACTTAAGTTTGATAAGCTACTGAATATGCTGAGAAATCCAGTAGCCACTAGCTACATGTGACCTATAATCACTTCAGATTTGGCTAGTGCAACTGAAAAAGTGAGTTTTTAATTTTAAAAGTTTAATTTTAAATTTAAATAGCTACGTGTAGTTCATCACTACCTTAGACAGTGCAATTCTAATAGAGCTTAGTTACATTTACTTCTCCTTTTGAAAAATGTTTGGACTGTGTAATAGTTTTTGCCATCAGAATAAGACCCCATATCTTACACCTGGCAGAGAATACACTCAATAATGTCTCCTCTGTAAACTTGTCCAGTGTCTGTCTTAACCATGCATCACCTCACACAGTGTCAGATTCATCCCCAAATTAGTAATACTATTTTTCTAACCCATGCCCTTTCTCTCTGCCTCTTCACCTGACATGCTTTTCTCCTTCATGGCTATTGCCAAATGGCCTCTCGTCTTTCAAAATTTAGGGTTCATTTCACTTCCCCTATGAATACTTTTCTGACACATCCCGGAATGAGTTGCTTATTTTCTCCTGTGTGTCGCACTGTAACCTTCTAGACTTTTATCATGTCACCTACAGAACTTCACTACCTTTATTTGTTATTGTTTCTCTCTTTTCTTATTAGACTATAAGTTCTTTAGAATGGACTAGGTTGGTTGAATATTTGTTTCTCTAGCACTTAGTACAGCATCAAGTACAATGTCAGTCATCATTAAATGATACATGAATAGGAAATTTGAGAGACAGAATTCTACACTTGATCTTAGCCAAAAGGCCGAGAAGTGATAGGCAGATAGAATTCTGTAGTAACTCTCAACTATTCTCTTTCTCTGATCTGCATTATCTGCCAGGAAGTTAAGAACCGATTAAGGCTGGGTCAGTGTCTTCTGCCCCTTGTGTTTATATTTAGAAGGAGCTGCTACCTCTGATGCTTTGCCCTCAGTGGGCACACAATCAATGCTTATGGTTCACAAAATGAAACCACAATTGTCTATTGCATTTTTCTCTGTTAATCTCAGATTACATGTCACAGAATGCCTGTTGTAAGAACATGCTGATTTATATAACAATTCCTGAGCTAACTAAAATGAATACTGAAAATTAGGAGGCCAGATTCTGGCATATATGGCATATAATCAATATGTTAGATTGAGTCAATTTAATCGACATATTTTATCTTGTTACTAACAAATGGTCATAATAAAAACAGGACATTTTAAAGTTTATAGGAAGACTTGAATGAAAATTTCTGGATACATTTTAATAATATTTCCCATGCTTTGGTGATATGGCAAATCTTTGAAAAAAATAAAGCCCTTTACTGAATGCTTTTTTATTTAATAAATTGCATAATGGCATAAATCTTCATCCTTTTTTGTTATTCTCCAGGTCTGTGCTTCTATATGAGATAATTTCTTGTATGCAGGTCTGCTGGCAATAAACTTATTTCAGATTTTATCTTTTGTCTTTCCATTTTTGTTCATTTTTTGCTTTATTTTGTCTTTGCCTATATTTTGAAGAGTATTTCATAGGTATAGTTTTCTAGGTTGGCAGCTCTTTTTCTTTTTCTTTCTGTTCCTTAAAGAGACTTCCATGGTTTCTACTCAAAAATCTAATGTCATCTTTATTGTTGGTCCTTCGAAGCTAATATACATTGTTTCCCCAGCTATATTTATTATTTGTTCTTTTGTTGATGGATTGAAGTAATTTGACTATATTACAGCTAGATTTTTATTTACTTACTTAAAATCCTGCTGGA
>NW_007731636.1:79646-81314 GCF_000696425.1 Galeopterus variegatus
GTATTTTATCCAATTTGTTCATCTCTTCTTTATATTATTTAGCATGTTAACCATATTTATTTTAAAGATCTTGTCTGATAACTCCAATATCTATAATATCTCTGGGTGTCTTCCTTTGATTATTTCATCTCTTAATTACTATTCACTGTTTTTTCCTCCTTTGCTTGTCTGGTATGCTTTTATTTTACATGCTGGATATTGTGGATCATAAATTGTAGAGACTATAAATTACATTATCATCTTCTAAAGAGAGTTAAGGTTTGTTCTGGTAAGCATTTAAATTACTGGAGGATTATTATCTTGATTCTATTGAGGCTTGCTTTCAGACTTCATTAGGATAGAGCTATTAAATTTTTGCCCTTTCTCTTAGAGATGTCCTTACTCCTAATACGTGGTCATTGCTTCTACAGCATGGCCCTTCCAAGGTCTCAACTGAAAGATCTCTCTACTCTCGTTGGGATTGAGATCCAGTATTTTCTCAATACTCTGCAGCCTTGAAATCTCTGTTAAGTTCTCTGTTAACCACACTCCCAGTGGTTTTTCTCTGTTAGGCCTTGCAAATGTACAATTTAGGAGTTGACTAAAGGAGAATGTTCACATAGATTTCGGTGCTTCTTACCTTTGGATTTTTCCTATGTAACACCATGTCTCCCAGTCTTAGTGTCTTGAAAGCTCCAAACTTCAATCTCTGTTTACTTGATCCAGCAAGCTGCCACTCTCTTCTTGGACTTTATATCTCTGTACCATAGTTTAGAAAATGTTCTTGGGGAGAAATGAGTAATACATATCTCAGGATAAATGTAGTACTCACTTTCAGCCAGAAGCCTGTGTTGACTGCTAAACAATATCTGCGAACAGTTATTTTATCTTTTTGAATTTTTTTTTTTTGGTTGGAGAATAGGTCTGATACAAGATACTCTGTCATGACCAGAACCAAAAGACCCAACCAGTATTCTCTTTTCATAGTCATTACTTCCCGATTCAATGCCAGGGTCTCATATTTTCATTCCTGTTTCTTAATCTTTTCCTTATTCCTCATAAGACTTAATTGCATACTCCAAAAGCAAAAGCATTCCACCCCTTTTTTATATGAATATGGAACTTTAAACAAGTTACTTAAATTTTTTGATTCTTAGTTTATTCATCTAAAATGATGGGAAAATTTTAATAGGCAATGTTCAATAGACAATGTTTGTGTGAACTAAAAGGTTTTTTTGCTTTCTCAGATAAGAGCAATTCCTTTCTTTTTATTGACATGTATTGATTATACATATTCGTGGGGTACAAAGTTGAATATCAATACATGTATACAATGGGTGATGATCAAAATAGAGTAATTAGCATATTCATCACTACAAAACTTAATCACTTCTTTGTGATGAGGGTATTTGATCTCTTCTTTTCTAGCCATTTGATAACATGCAGTAAATTATTTTAATTATAGATGCCTGGCTTGACTGCGTGCCAATGGAACTTATTTTTCCCATCTAGCTGTTTTATGTCCTTTAAACAACCTCACTATTCTCCTTTCCCCCTCCCTCTTTCCTGCCTCTAGTAACCACAGTTCTGCTCTCTCCTTTGGAAAGTTCAACTTATTATTATTATTATTTCTTCTTTCCTTCCTTCCTTCCTTCCTTCCTTCCTTCCTTCCTTCCTTCCTTCCTTCCT
>NW_007731636.1:81993-91184 GCF_000696425.1 Galeopterus variegatus
CAAAAAAAAAAAAAAAAAAAAAAAAAAAAAGCTATTTAAAATAGGTGTGCCAATATGTGAAATATTTTGAACCTGTTTGAAGAATATGATACACTCTCTCTATATAAGGTGCTGCTATTAACTAAATAAAGCCTTTTTTTGTTATCTGTTGGAACACTCAATAAAAGAGAAGTTCAGCTCTAAACTTAGTGTGAAATATAGAACTTAAAAGCCTTTCAGTAGTCAGAATTCGTCAAAATATTTCAGCTTTGTCAAATATGTTGAAGGGTTACTATTTCTTCCTATCCTCAGAAAATCTGAAAAGGAAACTAAAATTCAGTGGGAACATACACAATGTATGAAAAAAGGGAGCCAAATACACTGCTGCTCTGACTTATGGTTTGTCAAAGTGAATTCTAGTAAAGAAAGAAAATATCAGAAACAGAAAGAATGCAGTGAAATTTCAACTTCACAGTTCTACACAAAGTTAATTGTCTTAATTGTTATAAGTGACTTAGAGGTTCATAACATTCATTAAAATAAAAAAAAAGAATAACTCCCAAGTAATATCCTCCTTGGCTTAATGACATACAGAATAAATTGTGTATAGTGTCTAACATGCAGTTTTAGAAAATTGTCTTCCTTTTTAGAAATGACATCCAAGACATAGCTGCAAGGCAATCACCATCATTACCTGATTACTTTTGTTTTAGTTATAGTGTAATTCTTACTGAAAATAGATTATACTGTTGAGGTTTTGGGGTGATAATCAATCATGCATCTCCTAGTTCAAGTTTGAAATTGACTGAGAAAATTGCTAGGAGTAAGATCAACAGGTGTTGAAATATTTTTATTATTAATAAACAGAGATTGGGAAACATCATGGCCACAACTGGCTCTCTGCTCTCTTTATCCTAACATGAACAACATAGCTGAAGGAGTTGGATCTGCTGAATAGGTTCCCCTTCCTAGAACTGTTGCTTCGTGTCTGTTGAGCTTTATTAGTGGTGACTGAGACAGGCCTACAGATCTGGATGAAATGTCTTGGTCCTGACCTACACATGCTTATCTCGACAATATGGCAACAGAGCATGATCCCCTCTTCATGGGTGAGGATATGAATAAAGAGAACGAGGTAGTCCCTGAGTCATACCTGTTTGGCTCCTCACTAAACATTAGGACAGAAAACTTTACTTTAGGGCCAAGGTAGGAAGTTAGAGTAAAGGATGTTTCCATTTATAATACTCACCGTTAGACTGGAAGTTCTTCTTTAGAACAGAGTGCTATATGTCCTGTTCACCTCTGTCCTTCCTACAGACCTGTCCCTGTAGCAGAATTCAAAATAAATAAGGGAACTTAGAATAAATTGATAATGACCAAATGCTACCACCAAAATACACAAATGCTACTGCCTATACTACATTTCATATTTGGGTAGATTTATATATAAATATAAATGTATTTTAAAGTTCTATTATATATACTACATATTAACTACTTGTTATCTGTGTAGCACAGATGTGAGTTGAACTTTGAGTTTCAACTGAAGCTGGCTCAAACCCCATCCTATGAACAGTGGCAGAGATTCTGCATGTGTGTATATGATGGGGAGGTTGGGGGTGGTAGTAGTGGAAGTAATGTCTGCATTAAACTGGTCACCTCTAGTACTGAGCTCTTGCTTCGCTGATAAAGCAGCTCAGTGTCTGGATTATCCTCTCCCATCAAGTGTGCTGTCCCACTCCATAATATACATGTGTTCATTTCCACCAAAATGGCAAAATGGAAACAATTCCATGAGGCATTTTGGTGGATTCAGTCTTGGATACTCTACAGAAAATCTGTGTAGATGGAGATGGTTTCACTGAAGTCACACACACACACAAAAAAAAACCCACAAAAAAATTGAATATTTGTTATCCTTCTTTTACAAAACCTTTTATTATCAAGACTATGTTACTTTCTATCCTTTCTCTTTTCCTCTTTTTTCTCTTATCTCTTCCCAATGTCCTTCCTCTGAGCACTAAACTCTACCTCTCCCAAATTATTTTTTTTTCTTGCCTTTTTTTTCAGCTCTAATTCTGAAGTTCTCTCCAGGCCTTCAGAATTAAATCCATGGGACACTTCCTTGTGATCTTATTTCTCCCTCCCCAAGTTTCTACAAAGGTTTGAGAGCAGAGGGACCACATAAAGGTTTATTTCCCCAATGAGATGAACTACACCAGCAGTAGTTAGAATCCTTTTTTTTCTTTTTTGGTTTTATTAAATCCATGGGACACTTCCTTGTGATCTTATTTCTCCCTCCCCAAGTTTCTACAAAGGTATGAGAGCAGAGGGACCACATAAAGGTTTATTTCCCCAATGAGATGAACTACACCGGCAGTAGTTAGAATCATTTTTTTTTGTTTTTTGGTTTCAAATATTAATTAGTTTTTTCACCTTTATTACATATAGAAATTGTATATCTATAGATCTATCTATCTTCTATTATAAATGGGTTGTTAATTTCTACTTGCAAAATCTTAGCATTAGCAATTTGATAAGTGTAATCACAAGTATCTATCTTCTATTATAAATGGGTTGTTAATTTCTACTTGCAAAATCTTAGCATTAGCAATATAATTTGATAAGTGTAATCACAAAGCTCTAAAGTCACCATAGGAATTTGATCATTTATATAGTTACAATTACGTTTCTAGACTACATTGTATGACTTTAACTTGTCAGGGTGCCTCATCTTTATAGGACAAAACAACAAAATTTCCATAGCCTGCATTATGATTTATAACATTTCTACAACTACAATTAGAATTATTTATTTTACATAGAAGTGGTTTTCAGACATATGTCTTGAACATTAGTAATGTATATGATCTTTCTCTAAGAGCAGGTTTTTATTAGGAAGTGGCTGAGCAAACTACAGATACTTTGAATACTAAAAAGAGAAGGATACTATTGAGTAAGAAGTGAATTAAGGAAGAAATTGGAGTGATACACCAAATGGCTGAAAGCTGCTTGCATTCAACTCAGTAGCATTTTATGGATAGGTTTAACTCTAGTTTCTTTATTTCTAATAGTAGTTTTCAAAGATAAATATGGGTTATATATTCACTCACTTGCTTTGGTAAACATGCTCTTTTATTTTTGCTTTTTACAGTTTGATCCAAAATCAATAATTTGGATGAAGATATAGCAAACCAGCTGAGAGAGTTCCTTGGGAGACTTGCGGAGTAATTTCCTAAAGCACCTCACAACAGCTCAGAAAACACTTTCTGTTTCTGGGAATGCTGATGAGAGGGTTCTTTCCTAATCCTATGTTAAACAGAATGAAAAAAATATGTATTTCCTTTTGATGGAGAAAATGATTAGTGAATTTACAGCATGCTTTAGACTCTCCAGTGAAAGGGCTCATAAATCTCTGTGTTTAACAAGAACTCCAGCTGATTCTTAAAAGGCAAATTTTTAATACACTTTAAAGGTAAGGGGAGCATAACAATCTCTTAGGTGTGTTTCCTCCCAAAACAGAGTGTCCCTCAAACCGAGATACTGACACGTATTCCCCCAAGTGAGCATACCTAAGCTCCCCAAACCGTTATTACTGATTGGATATGTCACATCCCTCAGGTGTTTTGAGAAATAAATCTAGAATGTCAGCCTCTATTGAATAAGATTTGTATTAGAAAGAGCTTAAAAGAAACACTAGAGGTTACCAAGGAGGATTATCTTCCATATTTTTATTTTTCATGATGTTTTTCTGGCCTATCACTGGTAAATTTAGTGTCCCTTCTTTGCTTCTCCCACTACATTCTAAGCTCTTCAAAGGTAGAGATGATGCCCAGTAATCTTTGCATCTCCAGCTCTAACACAAGGTTTGGTGCATTGTTATTGAATAAGTGAATAATAAATACTAAAATTGTTATGTTAAACAGTTTTAATAAAAAATCTGTGGAATATGAGTAATGGAACATTCTTAACATTCATTCATAAACAGCAGCCACACAGGCATTACAAAATAGAGGCTCAGACTTCAAAAAGGAGTCATTTGCCAGTGCCTATACAAATTTGATTCTATTGCGTAGAAAAGTGAAAATCCCCAGCTGGGTCTTTATTTCAAATTAACCTTAGTCTTCAACAGCAGAAACAATTATTTGGATCTACCCTTGCAGGCAGAAAAAGAAAAGAGATTCTTCTTTTATGCCTTATTAGGCTACAGAATAAGTTAACACAATACAAATATCCCTGAAAGGATTAATGATACAGCTCAAGATAGCTACTATTTGCTCTAATTGGAAATACAATCATCATTTCCTCTGATCTTTGGATCTGGGGATGAGCAAGGATTACAGCTGAACGGTAAGTAAAGAGACAACTGGAGAGAGATGAAATCATCCTGAAGTCAGTTCTTTCCAGTTCATCCAACACTTTTTTCCAACTTTGTACCTTTCTGAAAGCAGTCGCCATAGGACTGCATGGTGCTGTTCCAGTATTACTGAGTGGTAAACAATTCTCTTTAAGACTATGAGTACTTTGGGCATGTAGTAGAATCTTGCAAGGGGTCCATATGGAAATAATGGGAACCTAAACAGCTGTGTAGACTTTACATGAAACTAAGACTTAACATGTTCTTGTATGAAACTGTTCATGGCTGTACTTGTTTTGTGCTCCAATTCCTAGAATCCCCATTTAGCAAAAGAACTAGAATGAAGAATTTATTTGAGATAATCCACTGTATTTCATATATATGTAGGAAGACTCTGAACACTATACCAGTACTAATAAAAAATACTAGCATCGAGAAGCGATCCTAGTTTTCTATTAGCTATCCACTTACTTTTATTACAACAGCCTGTTGACTGCAAGTGCTTAAGAATATCTCTGAGAACCAGATTGCTTAGGCTTGAAGCTTGGCTCCTCCACTACCATCTATATGACTCAGAGCAAGTAACTTAATCTGTCTGTGCCTCATCGTTCTCATATGAAAAATGAGGGTAATAATATTCCCTGTTTCATAGAGTTGTTATGAGAATTAAATGAGTTAATATATGCAAAGTACTACATCATGTGGTCTATAGCAGACATTTTCTCTATGTCACTTGTTATTTTCTGCATAGCACTTAACAGGGTAAGATAATTGTCCTGTTTATTTAAATTATTTGCTTTGTTGATTTTTACGATGTTATCCTCTAGAATGTAACCTCCATGAGTGCAGGGACCTTGCTTGCATCGATTAATACTACATCCGCAGAATTCAGACTAATGTCTAATGGGGAGTTTATAGTCAATAAATACTTCTTGAATGAATGTGTTAGGTAGAGCCGTATGAAATGCAGACGTTTAACCATAATTAAACTACAATATAGTAGCTTCATATAAGTCAAATAAATAGAATGAATACCCTGAACTTGAGGACAGCCAATTTGTCTCTCAGTATAGTTGAACCACCTAACAGCTTTGTGACTTTGAGCAGGTTTTTTCATTGTTCTAATTTATAGTTTGGAGATGATATATACAGACCTCCAAGATTGTTTGGAAATAAAATAATATATGTGAGAGTAACTTGCACAAAATACTTCTTAGAAACAAAGTAAATTCTAACATTAATACAGCACTTTAGAATTCTCAAAATGCAGTTGTAAGTTTTATCTCATTTGTTCCTTATAACAATAGGAAACGGTAAAGATAAAAGAGAGCCTTATTATGCAAGGATAATTATTCACTATGAGGGAATCTTCTTAAAACTGCACCAAAAATTTCAGAGTATGTAAGGAAAAAGAATTCACTTGAGACTATCTTGAAAAAAATGGAGGTAAAGTAATGAAAATAATGGTTTTTTTTCATATATATAATAATTTTGGTTATAAGGACAATAAGAACTATTTTTTAAAAATAATGAAGGGTTTTTTTTTAAAAAAAAACATGGTTTCTGGCAAAAGTATATAAGAACAAGGAAAAAGAATTCACTTGAGACTATCTTGAAAAAAATGGAGGTAAAGTAATGAAAATAATGTTTTTTTTCCATAAATATAATAATTTTGGTTATAAGGACAATAAGAACTATTTTTTAAAAATAATGAAGGTTTTTTTTTTAAAAAAACATGGTTTCTGGCAAAAGTATATAAGAACACAATGCAACAACCTTTCATGTTTTTAATTAACTTTCAAAGCATCACTGAAAAGAGGGTCACCTTTAAGAAATATTCAAGGGTTAATCAGCTTTCCCAAGGACTTTTATTATTATTTTTAAATGCAAATTTTCTTCCTTTAAAATTCCTGCTCTGTCACCAACCTTACCTTTTCTTTCTTCCATAGTTTTGAGCTGCCTAACTGGGGCAGATCCTTCTGTCAGTTCCATTGTGTGTGATTTGCACTGCTCTCCAGCACTGCTCCTATTCATCACTTGAAATTCTGAAACTTCTCCGAGATTTAGAGTCTTGCTTGGCAAAGGATTTACATGATATTTATAAACTAATGATCAAAGACATTGATTTAATAGTTAGAGACAGAGAGGAATCTTAAGAGAGAAGAGATGTGGAGAGCAGACTAATTTCATAAATGATCAACTCATTATAGCATTAGAGAATATTTTCATGTTATGATAGCTTTTGCTTTCCTTGCAGTCTCATTATTGTGCAGACTCAGATCATAAAATTGAGATAAGGAACCTCTGTATTCTTACTATCTTCATTTTATAGATGATTAAAATTCAGCTCAGAGACGTTTATTGACTTAAGACAACACAGCAAGTAAAACTCTCCCCTAATCCATGCCCTTTATGCAAAGGAGCAGATAAATTTGGAATTAAGGGTAAATCTGTTTTCTCTTTTTTTAGTTGCCATTTAGATTCATGCTTTACTGTAATAAGGAATCTCTTCAAAGGACCCAACACTTTGAATAGATGTTAGGATTTCTGAGTAGTCTCAAATCCAGGGTCAAGTCTTTTGCAGTTGATTTTGACATTCATAGAAAATGATTGCAGGTCCCATGTTTGAGAATTCCTTCCCAAGAAGTTTGAATGGAATCACGGAAAGAGCTTTGAACTGAGAATCAAGATTTATGGGTTTTAGGTTAGCTCTGATGACAAATTGTCAAACATTAAGTATGACCTTGGGCAAAGAGCTCTCTCATTCTGAGTCTTGGTTTCCTTAACTCTAAGATAAATATCCTGAACTCTCTGATCACCAAAGCCCTTTCCATGTAAAGATTCCACACGTCTGCCTACTACCTGCACTCAACCACAGGCCAGTCAGGCAATGCTGTACTGTGATGAATTTAAACAATGAGATTTGGATTAAGTGGAGTGTGGCTACAGCTCTGTGCTTTACCGCCCTATGATTCTCCTTTTCCCTCCTTTAAACCTTAATTTCTCTAGCAGCCAATGTACTGGTAAAAACATGACCTCAAGAGTCAGACATAGCTGGGTTCAAAGCCCAGCCCTGTGATATTAGAAAACTCTGAGTTTCAGGCTTCTTCCTTCTAAAATCAGAACAGTAAACTAACACTGACTACTAGTAAGGATTAAATTTGTTAATGGTATTTGTGAAATATTGGAGAAACTCAGTAAACAACAACTCCTTCACTCTCCCCTTACCTTCCTCTAACACAAAAGATGTAAAGCACATTTGCCATAAGGCCAACACTCTCTCTTTTTTTGGAAGAACATAGAGACACAAATGGTTAAGGGAAAGAAGTAATTATTAATTGAAATGGGCTAAGATATCTGCTTTTAAGTAATGCTTATTTAAAGAGCTGAATCTTGAGGCTGTCACGAGTTGTATGTGCACCCACTTGGAAGTCNGAAGAACATAGAGACACAAATGGTTAAGGGAAAGAAGTAATTATTAATTGAAATGGGCTAAGATATCTGCTTTTAAGTAATGCTTATTTAAAGAGCTGAATCTTGAGGCTGTCACGAGTTGTATGTGCACCCACTTGGAAGTCCCTGAACAAAGCACTAATGTGATCACCTCTAAGTCAGCATGTTTTAGTGACCTTGGACTTCGGGTCATTGCTTGCCTCTCTTGCTAATCTCAGAAAGCTCGGTGGTTTTACTGCCAAAAATAATGTAGGGAATCAGATCCGCCTTTAAAAAATTTTCTTAGTGTCCCACTATCTCACATCTTTCAGATAAGCCAAGCTGAAGATGTACTTAGGTGGACTGGATATAGGTCCTCTTGGTTGATATTCATGTATTCTTCTAGACTTTCTTTGGGAGCTTATTTACTATTTTATCTGTCTACCAATCTATCTATCCATCCATCCTGAGGAAACACTGATGTCAAATATTATTTTCTTGAGTTGGGACCTGTGTCAAATACTCACAGATAGGTTTTCAGGGTAGAGGGTAAATCAATTGCTTTAGTCATTTTGCTCAGTTATCTTCCTGAGTATCTTAATTAAATTTTATTTAATTAAATGAGTTCCTACCATGCATGCTTGCATATGATTTCTTTTAAAGAAATCCAGACAAAATGGTTCTTTTCCTTAGAGTTCAAATTTCAGTTTTTTAGAAAATGTCAAGCTGTCCAGCAGAAGAACTCCAAAGCCAAGTCAACCTCCCAGTTGCAGTTCCACTTCACTATCTGCATCACTGTTGTTCTGTGATTCTGCCAGCAACAAAGGAGGGTTCTCTATGCAGGATTTGGGCAGAAAGCCAGGCAAGAGTTATGCCTTTCATCTGGCAATTGAGTGGTTTAGGAATCTTGTCTTCAAGGTTTGGGATAGTAGTTATTTATAGGTTACCAGAAACCCAAAAGTGTTCAAGAGTCGAGGTGGGCATTAAGGATTAGAGAGGAACACAGATCTCAGAAGAGGTTAAATTGGAGAAGGTGTGTTTTAGATACATGAAGTCAAGACATGGCCACCAGAGTACAGGGTCTGAAACTAGTATGGATGAGAAGCTGTTTTAATCAAGGTACATATGATAACCACCTTTGCCATTATTTCACTTGTTGCTCACATGATTAGGGAATTTAATATTACTCCATAATCCTACTACATATTCGTGGTACAAAAAAGAAAAAATAGACAGTAGTCTGAGAGTAGCTGTTTTTCTGTTTGTTTTTTACAGCGCTTGTCAAAGCCCGCCTGTGATATTTTAAGTGGTGTTTAGAAGACGGGGCCATTTTCCTAAGTTTCAAATGGATACAAGCTTGATGTATCTACGGACTTTAGTGTGAATCATTATTTCATTACAATAAGTGGGAGAGTTAGAGAGC
>NW_007731636.1:92112-93346 GCF_000696425.1 Galeopterus variegatus
ATATGATTAGGTTTAGAATGTTAAGAGCAAAACAGATCAAGCCAGTTCTGTTCTGAAACAATACGGTTTTCCTTAAGCCATCACTTTTACTGAATTGGAAACTTTACTTGATCAATAATGACTTTTCTGAAAGTCATTAGTCCAGAACCCCATAGATTGACTTTTGGGGCTGCTGGGCACTGCACATCTGCCACACCTCTTTGACAATCTGGAAGGTGCTACTGCAGCATCTGTAGAGAGTAGATTTGTAATACTGTCCTGCTTTGTGTGAGAATCTGCAAGGTGGCACAGGAGGCTCAACACAGAGTCTGCACATGCTTAGCATTCTGGCTGGAATTAAACACCTCATTTGAAAACCAAGACACACAATGAAGAAAATGGAATGAATCCCTAGCTTTCAATTGCATTGCAAATAGGACTGAGTGAGGCTTAAGTGAAGAATTTTGCTTGGATTGCTCCGAATCTAAATGGTTCATCTCTTGCAGAAGATTAGTTGTGTTATTGTGATATTTGAGACTAGGTAAAAATGTCAAGTGTTTTAACTACTTATCCTGATATTCAACCATTCATTACTTATTTGCTAAATATCTATTGGACACCATTATATGGTGCACGTGAAGCAGAAAATAATACTAACAAATCCCCTATCCACATGAAGCTTACATTCTTATGGTACAGACAGAAAATAAATAAGCAAACTAATAAATATATAACAGGATGTCATCAATGAATAACAATAACTTAGAATAAGGTTGATATGTTGGTGTCATAATGTTTGGTACCAGATATTATGAAGGATAGTGACAGATAATGATCAGGGATGATCTTTTTGAGGAAATACCCTTTAGGCAGAGGCATAAATGAAGTGAGGGAAGAGACCATACAGATACCTAAGGAAGTAGATCCCGGCAGAAAAAAGAGAACATTCAAAGGCTCTGAAGTGGGAATGAGGTCGGTCTTCCAGGAAAGAGGAATGAGGTTGGTGAGACTACATAGAAATGGGTGGAAACACAGTGATGGGAGATAGAATAAGAGAATAGAAATGGACAGCTCATGAGAGACATGAGATTTTGCTGAGATTTTGGATTTTATTCTAAGTTTGAATAAGAAAGTAATGGAGGGCATAAGAAAGGAGGAAATAAGATCTGATTTACATGTATAAAAATTACATTGTGTGACAGGCAGAGTAATGTTCCTCCGAAGATGTCAATGTCCTCATCCCTGGAAACTGAAT
>NW_007731636.1:93753-114381 GCF_000696425.1 Galeopterus variegatus
ATGTTACCTTACACACCAAAGGAGAATTAAGGAAAGTTGCAGATGGAAGTAAGTTTGCTAATCAGCTAATTTTAAAATAGATTATTTTGGATTATCCAGGTGGTCGCAGTGTAATCACAAGGGTTCTTAAACATAGAAGAGGGAAGTGGAAAAGTAGGACAGAACAATGTGATATCGGAACGACCAAGCCACCACTGCTAGCTTTGAAGATGGAGAAATGGGTTGATGAGCCACTGAGCATGGGCGCCCTGGAGAAGGAAAAGGGATGGTAATGTGTTTGACACCAGAGCTTCCATAAAAGAATGCAGCCAGCCAACGCCTTGATTTTAGCCCAGTGAGACTCAAGTTGGACTTCTGACCTACAGAAGAGGAAAATGATGAATTTATATCATCTAAACCACTAAGTTCATGGTAATTTGTACACCCACAATAGACTATTAACACATTCTGGCTTCTGTGTGTGGGACGAACTCTACCATCTATGAAGGGAAGTAGGGAGTCCTCCTGGGTTGCTATTGTGATTTTTCAATCCAGAGAAAACAGTGGTTTAGGCTAGAGGAACAACAGAGGAGACAGTAGGAAGTGGTCAGATTTAGGATGCATTTTCAAGCTGACAGAAATTAGTCTTGGGTAATTCCTGGGATTTTAGTCCTGCCATTGAGCTGAACAACTAACTGGGTGAGCAGTGATGCATTTAGTGCCATGGGGAAGGCAGGAGAGATACGGCTTAGGGAAGAAGAGCAAGATTTCTGTTACAGAAATTTGTTTGAGGTTTCTTTCAGATACCCAAGTGGAAATGTTGATTTAGCAACTGCATAAATAAGTATGAAGTTCAGGAGATAGGTCAGGGCTAGAAATATAAACTTGGGATGGCAAAGCTGCAAAATAGAAAATCATTTGGTCCTAGATTTTACGGTACCACCACATCAAACCCAACTGCTTGTATTTGAAATGTTATGTGAGAAGAAAGGAAGATTTTTTTTTTTTGTGGAGGCCCTTAATATTTACTAGTTACTAAACTGATATCCCAACTAATTCCCCAAACTGTTAAATCATGTCATATTCAAAATAATCTGAACTACCCCCATTGCTCAAATTAAGTCCAGAGAGCAGTAGAATACAGCTTACTTTGTTGCAGATTTAAGGACATAGCCATGAATATTTGCTGATCATATGTTCTTGTCTAAACTTACTGGGAAAAACCAGGTAACAAAGACAGCAGTGGTTTTAGTGGAGTGGTGGGTACAGCCTTTGTTGGCACAGTTGAAAACAGCTCATCACGATGTTGACATTTGGAGTAGCCTGATGAAGAGAGAGAGGGGAGGATGCATCACTTCCTCTTTAGGACACAATCTTCAGGTGCACCCACCTCTTCCACTCATCTACCTTGCTCAGAAATAATAGATGGTCCCACATAAGGGTTTTTTTAGTCTGGATGGCCATGTTTACAGCTGAGATTTTGGGATTCTATCATCAAAGGGTAAAAGAGAAAGCAGATGTTGGAGACAATAGTAATTCTGATCCCAGTCTGTCCCTCTGGCCACCTTAATATTCATACATATCCATCCTGCTCTTAGAACACACTCCTCCTTCCCTGAGGGTCACACACCAGTTATTGCATCAGCTCAGAGCCCCAGACCTGCAGGTGATGAGTAGTCTTCTCACCAGGACTAGGTGTGGCTGCTCATGGCCCAGCAAATTATAACCTAAAATACCAGTTATTTGACCTGTCACCAATGTACAACAGAAGATTAGGGGATGTCTAGCTGCAATTAAAACACACAAACAAAAAACAACAACAAAAGAACCTCTCCCATTTAGAAAAAGAAAGAGTCGAAACAAGCAGCACTCACTTTATAACAATTATGAAATACTATCATGCAGGAATATCAAAGGCTCCTGCATTAGTTTTTCAGAGCTGCCATAACAGAAAATGCCATAACTGGGTAACTTAAACAGAAATTTATTTTCTCACAGTTCTGGAGGCTAAGAGTCTAAGATGAAGATGTCAGCTGGTTTGATTTCCTTTGTGGCCTCTCTCCTAGACTTGCACACAGCCATTTTCTCACTGTGACCTCACATGGTCTCTCCTCTGTGTGTCCACTTCCGCAGTGGCTCTTCTTCTTCTTGAAAGAACACCAATGATCTTGGATTAAGGCCTACCCTAAGGATCTCATTTTAAGTCAGTCATCTCTTTAAAGAACCTATCTCCAAAAATAGTCACATTCTGAGGTTACTGGGAGTTAGGTACTTGGGGAGGGACACAATTCAACCCATAACAATTTCTTTCCCTGGCAGTGGAGTAAATTTCTTCTTTACCTCACCTGCCTTCCCTGATTTTGCCCTCTGGGCAGAACTTTCTGGATTAATGTCCTCTGTGTCTCCCCCAGGGCTCAGATTACAGAGCAGCCAGTGAGGTGGGTGCTTACCTCAGGCACAAAATTTAAGGGGGAACAAAAAAACTTCAGTAATCAAGATAAAAATATTTTAATGAAGAATTTTAAACAAACAAACAAACAAAATGAATGCAAAGGATCCATGATGAGCAAAATATAAATTTCAATAAAAATAGGATCAGTATTAGTAATTTTCCCTTTTGCCTCAAGCTCCAATATGATAATCCTAATGATGTCACTGTTAATGATCCTGTCATTATAAAATTATTTATTTTAATTGAAACATTGTAATTGTACTTTCTTGTGGGGTATAAGCTGATGTTTTGATACATATATATGTTGTATAATGATCAGGTCAGGGTAGTTAATGTAACCATTACCTCAGGCATTTATCATTTCTATGTGGCAAAAACATTCAAAAGCTTCTCCTGTAGCTATTATGTAATGTACAAAACTGAAGTGTATGTTAACTCACCTTATGTGGTATATATACACAGTGGAATACTACTCTGCCATAAAAAAGAGTGAAATACTGCCATTTGCAGTAACATGGATGAACTTAGAAAAAATTATGTTAAGTGAAATAAGCCAGGCACAGAAAGAGAAGTACCACATGTCCTCACTCATCAGTGGGAGCTAAAAAATAAACAAATAAATAAAAAAGAAAGAAAGATAAAACAATCAAAGTAATACATCAAACTTTCAAAAGGAGAGAAGAGAACTGAAGTTACCAGAGGTGGGAAAGGGGGAGGAGGAGGGATGATGAGGGAGGAATTGGTAAAGGGCCATGAAAAATGATTACACTGTATGCACAATGTTGAATATACTAATTATTCTGATTTGAGCATCATATATTGAACACAGGTATTGATATTCAACTCTGTACCCCACAGATATATACAATTAAATATTTTACAATAAAAAAGGCACCAGTACACAAACTTTTGATATTTTGTTCATCAAAGATTTTTTGCATTAATTCTGATAGTTTTAAATATTGCATTAAAATATTATCTTGATTACTGACTTTTTTGGCACCACCTTAAATTTTGCACCTGAGGCCAGTGCCTCTATCACCTCACTCTCATCTCACTCCCTCCTCCTCTGGTCCCTGGATGTTTCTTCTGGTAATTTTTCCTTGTCCTTGTCCATTGACCTTTCTACTACATCTGAAGTGGATACAGGAGAGGATATCCTTGATTTACGATCAACCTTTCTAGTGGCTAAACCATGTTCTGCTGCTGCAGGTTCAAAGATCTACAGGTGTTTTAGGTGTATAATAACCTTGGGCTTTGGCCATCAGGTTTCCCATTCATTTGGTAATGTAATTCTCTCAAAAACCTAGTCAAATTCTGGTCTATTTGCTTCTAATCAATTCCATGGGACAGTAACAATAGCCCATACTCTCATTCAACATACTTTTTAGGAATGAGAATTTTAGTCTTTTATTTTATGTCCTCTGTGCACCACCCACCTTCACACTGGTCTTTTCCTCTAAGGTAGCCAAGGCTAGTGAAAAATAGATTGGGGTGTGAAGGTAATATCCTTAGTTCTATTTCTGCTGCTGTGTCCCCTCCCATTGTCTGCCATAGAACACTTACTGGAAGCGCTTGAGTTAAAGCTTGGGCTACAAGCTTACCTCCTGCTAACACTACTTCTTCAGAATCACAAGAATAGAGAAGTTAATAACTTTTTGACCCCGTGAGGCTTCCAAATCTGGACCCCGTTCCAGGATGCCCCACCCTCCACAATAAAAAAAGGAAAGATAGAAAAAGAAAAAAATGCCTACCAAAATAGAGCTGTATTTCCTTCCGTCTGTACTTTCAAGTAGGCTGATTCTTGCTAAAGTTCAGCTCATTCTTCTACTGCTTTGCTGAAAATGAGAAGAAGAGTCAATAATATCATGTACTGATATTCTGGGGGAAAAAATTCAACATTTTCCTTTAGTAGGCTCAGTTAGTGTGGGTTCTAATTTCCAAGTTATCACAGCAGACACTGTGGTAGGCAGAATAATGCCTGCCTCCACCCAGAACAAAGACTCTCACATTCTAATCCCCAGAACCTGTGAATCTACTGCCTTACTTGGCAAAGCAGAACTAAGGTAGCAAATGCAATTAAGGTTAATAATCAGCCAACTTTAAGATAGGAAGGTAATCCTGGATTATATAGCATGTCCATTGTAATCACATGGGTTCTTCAATGTGGGTGAAAGAGGCAAAAGAGGAGGTCAAAGTGATTTGATATGAGAAAGATTTGATCTGCTGCTGCTGACTTTGAAGATGGAGGGAGATACCATGAACCAAGGAATGCAGGCAGCTTCTAGACGATGGAAAAGGCAAAGAAATGGAGTTTCTCCTAAAGCCTGCAGAACAGAACACAGCCATGCCAACAACATGATTTTAGTCTGATAAGATCCATTTTGGATTTCTGACCTCCAGAACTTTAAGATAATTAATTTCTTTTGGTTTAAGCCACTAAATTTGTGATAGATTATTAGAGCAGCCATAGGAAATTAGTAAAGCATTTTACCAAATGCTTTGCTATTAGATTTCTAGAGTGAAATCTTTAAATTTTGCCACCTAATACCTTATCATTAAGCCAATGTCATATATGACACTGTCAGTTGTGCTATGTCATTATCCCACTTATTGGTACCAGATTCTATTCATCAGTACATTTCTTCCCAGATATGACAAGATCCAAAATAACTCTTGCTTTAAAAAGATAGAACTTGATTTCTGTTTTTCATAAGTCTGAAGCAAAGCAGACCAGGGCTAATATGGCTGTTCCATGGGTTGATGCTTCAGACCTTGCTCTTGTTCCTCTGCCATCTTTAGGTATTGCTTTCATCCACATGGTTGTAGAAGACCCATCACATACTTTAGTTACTGGAATGAAGAAGTAAGGAGTGAAGAGCACGAATTTCCCTTTAGGGTCATAACTTGAAAGTTGCACACATTACTAACATTCACATTCTAATGGCCTGATATTAGTCACATGCCACATTTAGCCTCAAGTGAGGATGGCAATTATTATCTTTATTTTGGTGTCCATGTGCTAAACTAAGATTTGAGGATTCTATGACTAAAATAAAAGGAGAAAATGAAAATATTAACTCCTGCTACACACAGGACATGACATTGCATTGTGCAAAGGAGGAATTGATTTCAATTTGCACTACGAGTAAGGGAAAGAAACGAAAAAAACTTCTCCCGAAAAACTGACTCTAAAATCCTTCACATGGGCAGTGGAGTATCACGGGGTTATCACAGAATAGGCATTCCTGCAAGGATAGTGTAAGTATAGCAAGCACATTCAAGTAAGAGACTGAGAGCTGCAATGTTGCACTGTCAAGTAACCATTGAAATTCAGCAAAACTCATGTAAAGACTGAGTCTGAGTGAAAAGCTTCTGCATCAAGAAATGGGCATCCCAGCAGACCTTGTGATAGGAGAACAATGTGGAACATAGAAAAGAGGCACCAGGTAAGACCAGCCTAGAGGCTTTTTCCTTAGCCACTATAGTGAAGAGTTACGATCAACCTTCCTAGTGAGGAGAAACCAGAGACTGTTGCCAAAATCCACTGTGTATCACTTATAGACAGACATTTAAGTATGGAGATTAATTTGTAGGTGGTTCTCATTCCAGAGTATAGATTTAGTCATTATCAACAAATCATTTTGTCATCTCCATGAAAATATTGAGTTAAATACACCCCTGTGGGTGTTACCACGCATAGATACTTAGAGTAGTTAGACTATATGTATTAGAGATCAGATTCATGAGCCATGAGAGGGAAAACCCAGGTAGCTAGCTTCACTATAGAATTCTGACCGAATGTGTTACTCACTATTTTAGTCCATTTTCTGCTACTATAACAGATACAACAGACTGGGTAATTTATAAAGAGAAAAAAAGTTTATTTGGGTCACAGTTCTGGAGGCTGGGAAGTCCAAGAACATGACACTTGCATCTGCATGGCAGATGGCATCACATGGTGAGAGAGCAGACATGAGAGAGACCTACTGTGGGCTGAACTTTATTCTTTATCAGGAGCTTATTCCTGCGATAACTAACCTGCTGGCATTAATTAAATAGACCTCTTAAAGGCCTCACCTCCCAACACTATTATGACAAACAAATTTTAACAGGAGTTTTGAAGGGGGCAATCAAATCACAGCACTCAGAGAGCTTAACCTTTCCAAATCACCAAATAGTTGAGAAGTATCCTGGCAATTTAGGTCACTGTGTTTTTCACCCACAGAAGTTCTGACATTTGTGCTAAATATCACTGATTATTTGCTCACTGTCCTATGAAATACCAACAATTTGAAAACATCTCAATGTCTTAGAACTTAGAACTTTAGTGATCCTCTTGGCTGATGCCCTTATTGCTTTAGCTAAGGAAGAAACTGTACCCAGAGAGAATAAGTGTGTTTTCAATGCTAAATGGTTAGTTATTGACAGTGATGCTTGGAGTTTTAGTCCTCTGATTCCTCCGCCACTATTCTTTGTGTTATGCTTGCTTTTTTGTTTGATTTTTCCCCTTCTATTTTTTAATTACCCAAGTATTACATATGTTTGTTATCTTTTAAAATATTACATTATAGATAAAGTATGGTATCTTCACTACATCAACTACTAATAATATGCATTACTAATTTCAGTTCATTAAACCTGTCTCAGAAATTACTACTCTTATGAGCTGCATATTCTTGCCCTTTAATACTGCATATTCATGTTTGTGTACTTTTCATTGAACATGTTACTGGTTTTTATTTATTATGTAAATGGGATTATACTATACATGTTATTCTACAATTTGCTTTTATTCACTCAGCAATATGTTTTTATGATCTATACGTATTGATAAAGAGATCCAATTCTTTTCATTAATTAACATATGGTATTTCATAATCTAATAGTCCACATTTTATTCATCTACCTTATTTAGCTATTTCTCTTTTGGTACACATTTCATTTGTCTCCAATACTTACTATTAAAGCTATTTATTTACATTTATGCATTTAATATATAAGGGTTTTTTTATTGGTTATGAATATTCATGAGATACAGAACCGATTGTCACTCCTTGTGCCCAAGATGTGAAGGTCAGATTCGTACTGGCAGCATACCCATTACCACAAATTGCCCCATGCCCGTCACCCAATTATCCCCAACCGCTCTACCCCTGCCTCCCCCCCACACTTTGTATCCCAAAGTATGTTCTCTCCCTCTGTAAGTCCAATGCACTACTGTGATCTTTCTTTCTTTCTTCTTTCTCTCTTAGCTCCCAGTTATGAGTAAGTACATGCAGTATTTATCCCTCTGTGCTTTGCTTATTTCACTCAACATAAGTTTCTCCAGACTCATCCATGTTATTGCAAATGAGAGAATTTCATTCTTTTTTTATGGCAGAGCAGTATTCCATGGTGTATATATACTACAGTTTCCTTATCCAATCATCCATAGATGAACATTTAGGTTGGTTCCATGTCTTGGCTATTGTAAACAGAGCTGTGATGAACATGCTCAATATCACTAGTCATCAGGGAAATACAAATTACAACTACACTGAGATATCATTTCATCCCAGTTAGACTGGCTATAATCAAAAAGATGGTGAATAACAAATGCTGGCAAGGGTGTGGAGAGAAGGGAACACTGTACTGTTGGTGGGACTGTAAATTAGTACAACCACTATGGAAAAGTATGGAGGTTTCTCAAACAACTACAGATAGATCTTCCTTATGATTCAGCAATCCCACTTTTGGATATATATCTAGAGGAATGGAAATCATCATGTCTAAGGTTTTTTTTTTGTTTGTTTGTTTGTTTTTAATCTCTCAATTTTTTTGAGAGATTAAAAAAAAAAGCCCATAAAATGGCATAAACTGCCATTTGGAATTGTGGCCCATGGAAGAAGAATATTTGAATTTTAATTACTTAATATTACATTATATATATTAGGAGTCCTAGAGTCAGAAACTTGTAGAATTAAAAGAAATAACAGAATCTTCTAGTTTACCCTCTTCCTTTTGTAGAAGACACAAAATAGATGTGAAGAATTTAATAATTTTTCTCCAAATTATACAATGACAATTGCTGGTTTGTGCTTCTATCCATCTTTGCCTCATTCGTGGGCCACCTTCCTTGCCATCTTCCAGGTTAAAATTCCACGAGTCATCCCTGGCTTTCTCCCTTTCCTTTCCTTTCCTTTTTTTTTGTTCCATTTATCATGCCACTCCTGAAAAATCTTCTGGATAAGTTTTCAACTTCTCTCTTCCATCTCGGTCCCCCCAGAACCACTACTCTATGGTGTAAAGCATTACGCTACAATGTAGACTCTATGATGCTAAAAATCAATTCCTCTCTCTCTTGCCCATGATAGATAAGGCTACTCTATCATATCACTCTTTTCTCCTCAAACATATCCTCAGAGTTATCAATACAGCCTCGTGATCTACAAGAATTCAAAGTAACAGCAAGATGACAGCTATTTTTTGTACTTTATGTGAAACTTTATATAAAGTCTCTAGGTGAGATGCTTGTGGGTCCTGCAGATGGTGGTTTCCATATATCTCTAAGCTTTTACCATTGCTTCACTTTTATTATTCTTATCTGGCATCTCCTGCCACATGCACTTTAGCTATTTAAATTTTACCCATGCCTAGGATCCAGTTCAATTCCCTCCTTTCCTAGAAGCCTGTCACAGCCACTCCTGTTCACAGTGCCCTCTGTCCTCATCATTCCCATGGTACTTATCATATATCAGTTAATAAATAACTCATGCCTCTTACTCTTCTCCCAAATGCTCTAAGGACAAAGGCCATGACTGTCCTTTTCCCTGACTCCACACAACATCCGCCATTGTACTGAGAGCCGTATAGAATCCAGTGACTTATTGTGTGAGTGAATAACTATGGGGTAGAGAAGGCAGTAAGTAATTGTAAAGCCTTCTGTGTGGGATGTTTGCAAAGGACTGAGATGATAATTCGTCAAAAATTACTACCAGGTTCTGGAAAATAACTTTAACATTTTGAAAAATGCAGTAACTATTCTAAGTAACTTTCTTTTCTCATAATAAAAGTAATATGTGTTTATTGCAGAATTTTTAGAAAGCACAAAAAGAAAATTAAAATAATTTTTAGTTCCAGCACCCAGAGATAACTTCTGAGGGCATTTATTTCTTTCATTTTCCTTTCAGGTTATGTGTCTATATATTTATTTGATTATTTATAGGACAATCCAGAACAATCAGCAAATACAGTTTTGTATCTTGCTTTTTCAAATATTTTATCATTATTTCCTCTATTTAATAGTCCATAAAAATGTCTTTTTATGGCTACATAATATTCTATTACATTAGCTCTTTCATAATCTCTCCAAACCCCTATTATAAGTTATTTAGGCATTTCTAGTTTTTTGCTACTACAAATTAATGAGCTAAGAATTACTGAGTACTTATTACTAGCCAGACATTCTGCTGAGTCCTTTATATTTGTGACACTTTAAGTATCCAAAACAGCCCTTTGTGGAAATTATTTTTATTATACCCATTTTTTAGATTAGCAAACTAATGACTATAAAGGTGGGGTTCCTCATCCAAGGTAATGGAAATGGCAAATGATAAAACCAGAATTCTCACACAGGAGATTTGGCTCAAGAACCTGTGCTAACCAGTATGTATACAATCATGATAAGTTCTCCTAATACAGATTTTTTTTTGTCCACATCTTTAATATTTTCTAATAAAAAATAATAACAGTGGAATTACAGAATCAAAGGATATAAAGAAACTTCCTATTGTCAGTTGCTTTTCTAAAAGATTGTACTGATTTATGCTCAGTATATGCAGTGTAGGAGCCTATCCCCTTCCTTGAGGGAGACGTGGAAGCCTTAGTTGTGCATGTACACTTACAACCTTCTATCCTAACTACTCTACTGTTCCATCTACCATATTACATCTGTTTATTCATATTTCAGTCTGTCTTGCTATTCTGTGAAACTTTCAGGAGCAAGACTGAGTCTCATTTGTCTTTTCACTCACAATACCTACCACTGTGCCAGATACATAGTAAATTTTCAGTATGTCTTCTGTTTTTTTTTTTTTTTTTTTTTTTAAAACCAGCGAGGACCCCGGGAACTGTGCCAGATACATAGTAAATTTTCAGTATGTCTTCTGTTTTTTTTTTTTTTTTTTTTTTTAAAAGCACCGTCCCTCGCAGTTTCAGGTGCTGGTTTGCTGTACACAAGTATGTCACTTTGCTTTCCAGTTCCTATGCTTCCATAACACAGAGCGCCAACTCTAAACATTCTGATCCCCTACTGATCCTCTGTGTGCCTTTTCCATCTTTCTCTCTCAAAACCTAATTCCCAACTCTCCAAATCCATCTCACATGCTATCTTCACCATGAAGCCTTTGCTCTTTCCATCCTCTCCTCTAGTGCTGAACTCTCTCTTTCTATACCCTCCTAAAGAATTGACTGCTAATAATACATACTACGGAAGCAGGTTTTTAAAAATTGAATTTAGCATTTTATCATATAATTTCTTTAACTAATATTTAATAATCTTAATGTCACCTATTCCTTATGCTTATTTCTCATTCCCTGCTCACCGCAAGCATATTTTAAGGCTCTGGGCTCTTGTATCCTTTCTCCAAGTTTATGGTCATAGTTCACTAGAAGCACTCAGAACTCCCCCTGGAATTTGTGGATGGGCCACTGATCTGTCCTGTTCCCAGGCTTCCTTCTAGGTGGGTTTGTGTGGCTTCAGCCACCGTGATATTTTGGAAGAAAGTTCAGGGGTCATTGATTTTTTCCCATAGCTTCTCATGAAAAAAATTCTTTCCACCACAGTGCTAAATAGAGGCTCCCAAAATCCTATGGATGAGTTCAGAACATTTTGCCATGGGAGTGGTTTAGAGAGCTTGTAATTAACTTTTTTCCTTAGCAATCTACAGAACCCTGGATTACTACTATGTTTAATCAACATAAAATTACTGAACTTCCCATGGCTGAAAACATACAGTCAGATAATAAAACCTTGCTCCAGTTGCATGCCCCAGACCTCAAATGAGGCAGATGCATTTGGTTACCCCATCAGCTTCCGCTGCAGTTCATCTGAATGTTATTTTTAGCACAGTCTGCATTTCATAAATGACCATATTTTCTTTTTCCTTTTTGTATCAACACAGCTTTTAATAAAAAATTCTTTGGCATATTAATATGCCCTAATAAATCAAGTACATATGTCTTTAAACCAAAAACACAAATATTCCATTTGCCATTAAATTTGTTAACACAGATGATCTTATATTATTTTTCTATTTTTCTGTCACTAGAACCTTCCAACATGCCTTTTGAGTTCTGCACTTATGGAAAGTTAATATTTAATACAGAAATTGCAGAGCTCTGAGGTTGGTAAGATGAAGCGAGGCAAAAGTGGGCTAGAGGATTTTAAAAGAGAAAACGAGAGGAAAGGAGACTTTGAAGCTAGGGTACCTTTGGTGTATGGTGATCTTAACATAGTGGAAATGTAAGAGGTAGAGACACCACAGGTACTAAGGGCTGAGTACAAGGGAAGCCAGAAATGGAAAAGAAGCATTAAAAGTTATGGAAAGTTTCAGAAGAGCTGATGGAAAAACTGAATGATGAGGAAACAGTTGGCAGAGATGAAGGTCAACTCCAGAATGAAAAATCATTAACAAAAAAAAGGATAGAAATAAAGAATTTTAAAAAGAGGCTACACACTTTTCCAGCCTCTAAACCCCACCCCTACTTCCAATAGCACTTAGTAATTTAACAATAGATTTTGTGGCCAGAAAACATTATTAGACAGAGGAGAAATGGGTCAGGAATAAACTTGTTTACTGACCCGATAAATGCTATGATTCCAATAGCTGCTATGGCTCCTTTAATGAAAAGATTGACTCTAGATTTTGGCAGAAAATGGTCTGGCAAAAACAATAGCAGTTCTTTGAGCTTGGCATGAAACTCTCTCTATTATGTCTTGCCAGGCCAATTCCACGCTTAAAAAGAGAGGCAAGAAACTACTGCTTACGGGGTGGGGGATGGGGGTGGGGGTTCATATCAGAAACAGAAAGGGAGAAATATGAGAGTCAAGATTTAAGAGCTCATTTTAATTTGTTATTTAATTCACTCATACAACGAATACTCATTGGACACCAGTAAGTGCTAAACATTATTGTAGATTCTAAGAATAAAGAGCTTATTGATATTTAAGAAATTGCAGTGAGTTATTCCAGGAGTTGGCAGACTATGGCCCATGAATCAAATCTGTCCACTGCCTATCTTTGTAGTTTATTGGACAATTCATTTGCATTTTGTCTATGTCTCCTTTTGTGTCACAACAGCAGGGTTGAGTAGTTGGGATAGGGGCTGTATAGCCTGGGAAAGTTAAAAGTATTTATTATTTGATCCTTTACAAAAATAGTTTCTGACAACTGAAAAAATACAGCTGTTATAATGGAGTTATATTGGAATTTAATAAATTGGAGGAGGAGGAGGAGCCAGAGATGCTAGTGAAAACTCCAAAGAATTGTTGATGTGTCACCCTCGATTTCAGTTTTGGAAGATATGAAGGAGTTTCTGGGTATAAAGAAATGAGAGTGCTGCTTTGGGGATTGCAGTGACAAAGACAGTGTGAAATAGCATGAGGTTTTCAGGAATCTGCTCACTGTTTGTTCTAGCTGAAGCATAGGTGTGGGTGGGTGACTAAGAATGAAGGATTGAGGCTAGACCAGCCAGAAGAATCTAGATAATATATATGGAAGAGCCTCATTATAGGACATGTGCAAACACTCAGCATGGCAAGGCACCCAAAATTAGTAGCACACAATCTCTATCTTCTGAGATACATACTATAGGAAAGTTCAAACAAAATATAATGGGGATACTTTTACAGGCCGTCATGGTCTCTGGACAGACTGAATGCTCTTACTTTCTCATCACACATGCCTGTCTCTCCTTGTCAGTCAGTATCATAGGCAGAGTTCCTCAGTAGCAGGTAGTGGCAGAAACATCAATCTGACTCCATGACCTTGGGGACAGTGCAAACCTTTGCTAGGACCACTCCAGCCAGAAAGCAGGTGGGCAGACTTGTGGCGCACATGAGTCCAGTACAGGGAGCATTAACTTGCTTGCCTGGAATATAGAGTAGGGACCTCATGGGAGGGAAGATAAGAAATCATTGAATGTCTTACGGAAGACATTGTTGTTGGATGGTGATCATGTAATTAATTTATTAGCAAACAGGAAGCAACTGAAGGTTTTCCAGAAGGAGATGACATGATCAAAGGTTTGTGTGTGTGTGTGTGTGTGTGTGTGTGTATTTGTTTTGTTTTGCTTTTTAAAGGGGCCTGGGTGGAACCTAATACAGAAGTGGCACGAAAGTAGATTTTTAGAAATGGTATAGAAACTGGAAGCAGGACTATTTGTAACTTAGAAAGAGTCTCCACAAAAAAGATCAAGATGCTCAGTTCTGTAACTTTAGAATGGGTCTATGGACTCCTTAAAGAGGCCCCTCCCCAGCCTTCTATATGGATCGTTAGAAAGAGTCTCCACAAAAAAGATCAAGATGCTCAGTTCTATAACTTTAGAATGGGTCTATGGACTCCTTAAAGAGGCCCCTCCCCAGCCTTCTATATGGATCATATTTACTCTTGAAGGAAGTTGAATAGATACACATGTCTTGTTCCAGGAGACAAAAAAAATCCCCAGGAGTGTGCATTTCTAAGCAGCATGTGGATTTTACATGCCTATACATTGACATGTTTTTGTTTTTAAGACCACAGTAATTAGTCACTCAGTTTTTAGACTATATCTGTATGGAGAAATAAACACAATTCTTATTTTGTGATCTAGAGCCTGAGGAGGCAAAACATCAAGTGTTCACACCCTTGACCCATAAGGGACAATTGACCTATGCAGGCGAGTGGGAGAGAGGAAGGTGATCCTGCCATTGAGCGTAAATGGACTTTACCTCTTCCTGCTCCTGCCATGGACTCACCTCTATCTGAAGACCGGAAAGAAAGCATTGGTCTGTTCATCAACAAATAAATAGGGTGTTCTGGCTGCCAAGCCCTGTCCCAGGCACTGGGGAAGAGGAGGGCATAATTGGGAATAAACTATTTAGTCTTGTGGAAGAAGTGGGGCGTAGTGATTCTTCAAGGTCACAGCCACTGGCTTTGGCCATTCTTGATGGCAACACCAGTGACATATGGGATCAGGCTCATTCTCTGTTGAGACCAACACTGTCCCTTTAGAAAGGAAGACAGTAAAGTATACATGGCTCTCTGTATTTGTGGGTTTCACATCTTCAGATTCAACCAACCCAGGATCAAAAATAATAATGATTTAAAAAATAGTTGTGTCTATACAGAACATGTACAGACTTTTTTCTTTTTTTCTTTTTTATTCCCTAAACAGTACAGTATAACAGCTATTTAGAGAGCATTTACATTGTATTAGGTATTATAAGTAACCTAGGGATAATTTAAAGTACTGTGTCCAGGAGGCTGTGTGTAGGTTATATGCAAATAGAACAACATTTTATATAAAGGACTTGAGTGTCCATGGATTTGGGTATAATGGGGAATCCTGGAACCAATGCCCTGCCAAAACTGAGGGATGACTGTATCGTAGTTAAAACCATGGGCTTTGGAGCCAGCATGCTTGGATTCAAATCCTGATTCTACCTTTACTAGCTAGCATATCTCAGTTTCCTTATTTTTAACTGAGAACTATCATAGTTGTCTCCTAACAGGTTGCTGAGAGGATTAAATAAGATAATATAGGCAAGTGCTTAGTGTAATTATTGTCAGTACTTATCAATTATGACAGGACAATAATCTCTTATTTATAATTCTGAAATCCCTAAATCACTGAAAACCCAAAGTTGTTTTGTAACTCATTTGGTGACAAAACCTCATCTGAGGTTATTTAGAATCTTTATGTATCACACATAATATGAATGTTATTTTCATCTTTACTTCAAGTCATATGAATTTCAAATGTTTCACTGTAGAAATATGAATGTGTTTAATTATAGTGCTATTCCAGGCCCTGATGCATTTTATATTATTTGGTCTATGTACGATGTTCCTAGTCTAAAAGCTCCAAATTTTTAAATTCTGAACCACAATTGCCCAGAATTTCAGATAAGCAATTGTGTACCTGTGTTATTTGAGGTGTGAAATGGAAATACAGGGATTAACAGTGATTCTTTCTATTCATCTTACAATAATAGCACATTAGAAATTCTTAGGTACTTTGAATTGCTTTCAAAACAACTCAGTGTATAAACTTTTGAAAGATGTGTTTTTTTATTTAAATAAAGATTTTTTAATTCATCATTAAATTACTAGTCTTCCATGTGTGAGTCCAAACCATGTTCAAAAAGTAGTTTATCTTAATATAACATCTTTTAAATTATTTCATAATATGAAAAGATGTGCCAACGTGTTCCTATTGGTTGTTATGTCAGTATACTGAAAACAAAATGATGGAAAGATTGTTAGAATTTTTCTTTTAGGCCCCCCCCCCCAAAAAAAACCTACATTACATTTGAGAAAACCTCATTAAGAGTTCACCCATAAAATTGTTTGATTTCCATCCTAAGAAGATATGTCAGTATAAAATTTAATAACATTTCTTAAGTCTATATATGTAGAGTTGAAATCTTTCTTTGAAATAGAACCTTAAAACATACATCATTCTGGCTACATAACTTCTGATTTCTCTCAAGAAAGAGACGAAGGAGCCATTCAAAATGATGCTGAGCAAAATCTAGTCTCTGAAACTTGGTGGTCTGCTTTTAGATTCCTGAAATTTGTTGCTCTATCTACCTCAAAGCTGGATGAAAACCTACTGAATTTGTGTTTTTGTCCATATAAACCATATTCACCATATTGGGTACCAAATGTGTGCATTTCTCAGCCTTGTCATATTATGTATGGGAAGATTTTTACTCCAGAATGCTTTCTTATATTTCACCCTTCCTCCTTACCTGTGCCCCAAGGCTTCTAGTTTCTGGAAAAAGGTACCTAATTGCTGCTTAGGGATGTTACCTCTCATTTTGTAAACTCTCATAGCTTCAAATATCTGTCTGAATTTTATTTTGAAAAGAAGTGGAACACTTTGATTATTTTTCTTAAAATTTTTCCTTGGCCAAATTCTCCAATAATCTTAGAGTTACTTACCTTGATCATACATTAGCCATGTCTCAAAGGTGTCTGACATTAATTCTTCCAGGACAAGATATGCCTTATGGCTAGAAAAAAAAATCAAGTGATCATAATAGGACTACATCCTTAAAAATTGTAATCATCATCCTTTAAAAGAATCTTTTTTTTTTTTTTTATGGAAACTGGTGTTATCAACAAGAGCTCTAACCAGCTGAGCCAACCGGCCAGCGCTAAACCAGTCTTTATGGTGCTATTTGGGGGTTCACTAAAGGACAGAACTTGGTAAATCTGTAGAATGTGAAAATTATTAATGACATATTTGGGGGTATTAGGTGACCTAATAGAGTATATTATTCTATTTCTTGCCTGAATTCTGACCCAGAACAGAGAAGAGTGTGGTGTTTTCCTGAAATTAGGCAGATCCAAAGAAGAGAAAGAGAAGGGAAGGAACTCAGTCATACATGCCCCGTCTTTGCTTCTAAATTTATGAATCAGATAATTTAATCCTCTTCACACGAGGAAAAGTTAGTGAGGGTGTATTGGAAACCAAGAATTTTACTCTGATGGAAATATGAAGGTTAAAGGAGGTCCCATTCAATAATAGTCCTAATAAAGTGATAGAAAGGGTATAATCGACATTTGTGTTAGCAGTCCTGTCCCTGCCCTCTCCATCCAAGGACGAGTGTAGATGTCCTACAATCAGGCATTTATCTTCTAGGGCAAAAATTTGAGGGCTATTTTCTGAACAAATTGTACTAATTGTCAGGGAACATTAAATGTAGGTGCCACAGGTTAAACCTCTCCTCTTTTAAAGACTTAGTGATGTAGATCACCTGTGAAATACTTTGGGCTATTTAGAGCTCACATTTCTGTAGTGGAATTCTAGTTTGCAGTCTGTATACCACATACTTTACTTTGTTGTAGAACCATGATAGAATTAGAGAATTTTAGCAAAACTTGACTCAGGGGCTTAGAGTGGAAGCTTTCACCAGGGTCCATTGAAAAGGTACATGCCCTTAGTGGGTGAGGGACACGGAACGATCTAAACTATCAGCTTACATCTCATTCTCTCTGACCAAGATGTAATGAAAGATGGTCCCAAGGTTTCTGGTTTCTGCTTTTTCTCAGGAAACATTTTATTTTACTTTGGCCTCAAAACTCTATCAACAAAGCCCAAAGTAGAACATAAAGTTTAATGAAAGATGGATACGCCCATGTTTTGTAGGTAATACCAGCATTTTATCTGGCTAAACCATCTCTGGTACAATCTATGTCTTAAATATGAGGCTTTCACTGTGGAAGAAGATTTACTGTAGAGTACCTTGGAGATTTATCCTTCAAGGGTTGTGTGCCACTTGTTTCTGACAATAGTATTTTGTGGTACTACAGAGTATAAAAGAGAGAGATGACACAGTAAAAAAGGACATGAACAAATTTGGTAGATTTAAAGTATTAGAAAGTCATTGTGTCGAGTTTAACTGAAAATCACAAGTAGTGTGTCTGAGAGCAATAAGAGGTCCTAAAGAAATAAAATGATCAGAGAAGAAACTATTCTTCCCCAGGATAGTTTTACTGCTCATTCAGATGGCATGGACATAAGAAATAACACACTGTCACACACGGCAGGGGCTGTCATTATAAGGGCACTGCTATACATACATCTGGATGCCATTGTTTTCTATTCTGTTTGTTCCAGAAAATGTATCCCCTATACAGTAACTCCCTATTTGGTGGTATAAATAAAATTTCTGTTCTCTTGATTAGGTTGAAATTATTCTGATATAGTGTACTTTAAGCATATTATAGCTTCTTAGTAGGTAACATTCCAAAACCTGACTGCCAGAAATGCCACAGTCTTTTTCAGCTTCTCACTTATATTTACTGGAAAAAAAATGAGATAATGGATATAAACTATTTAGCCCAGTGCCTACTATATAGTGTACCCTCAATAAATAGAAGCAGCCAGGCCCCATTTGTGAACCAAGGCTCTCCTCAGATCCTGAGACAATCCTGGTGAAGACAAAAAGCACGTTGGCATCCTTGCTCCCTGCACCCTATCCAGTGGCCCTTGGAAGTAAGTTGCATGTCTCAGATCCAAAATCCGGTGTGTGGGCTATGATTGATGGGATGGCACAAGCCCTCTGAAATACTTTAAAGCCAACATGACTCAGGACCCATTCCTATCTAGTGGCCCTTGGAAGTAAGTTGCATGTCTCAGATCCAAAATCCGGTGTGTGGGCTCTGATTGATGGGATGGCACAAGCCCTCTGAAATACTTTAAAGCCAACATGACTCAGGACCCATGTACCAGAGTGAGCTCTGAGCATCTGTGGAGCCTTAAATTGCAGTCTTTTTTCTTTCATTTATTGTGGGTCCTTGCCAAGGGTAAAGGCTTTTTTATTTTTATTTCCTTCTTCATAGTTTCTGCTTTGGTACCCCAGTCCAACTTAGAGTATCTGAAGTCTAGCCAGCATCCTGCCCGGCTCTTGCAAGCCTTCTGTCCCAAAGCTGAATTCTGCTCCCTTGTATTTCTACCTAATTGTGAGAAATGTACAAATCCAGGGCCAATTGCTGTTCACCTGTCCCAGATACCATTCACCACTGGGATCTTCATCCCTGTGTACCACTGGCCAGATAGGCACTGACAACTGCCTGAATCATTTCAGTTTTTAATGCTTCTTAGAGTTCCTGTGTCTGAGATGCTCCAACTCACATCATCTTACATCCTGGTGACACTGATGCTGTTGAAATCTGGTTTCTCAGCTCCCTCCAAAGGATGTTTTAGTGGCCCAACTCACATCTTACCTTGCCTTGTCTGCAACGACACTGATTTTCCAGACTGAGCTGTAAATTGACTGATCTCCAAGTACAAGGAATGGGGCTGGAGTAGAGAGAAAGTCATAAGGCGTGTCACTCAAGGATGTTTATGAGTTGAATCCTGGCCCCTTGAACACAAACAAGCTGAGAAAGTAATTTTTCTCTTGTCTCTGGCTCTCTAAAATCACACTTCCTTTGATATTTTATTCATTAGATTTATTTTTCCTATTTTTTCCAGGCTCAGAACTTCTGTGTGAGATGGAACAAAAAAACCCCTGCAAACCCCTTCGGGTCACAAATCAGAAATTGTTTCAATTATTTTTTTTCTTGATGAGGCCCAGAATATAGTTCCTGATGAGGCCACATCAGCACTTTTATTGTTTTTCTTACAGAACAAATTACCAGCAGGATTCCTGTTTATGAGGGTAGGAATTGCTTGTACAAATTTCTCATAGGGATTCTGACAAGAAGCTTCTTTCTGCTAAGGCAAAGGACTCCTTGTATCACTGATTTGGGCATGCAGCCAGAATATGTCTGCGATTCCTCATGCCCATCAAGATACCCTTGCCCATATCTGTACAGTCTGATTTGTTTGAGAAACACAGTTCATTTCTGTAATTATCTCAGATGGGAGAGTCTAACGCTGCATAATTACAATATTCATGCATATTGAGGATTTTCTTAAGTTTGGATGTCAGCAGGGTGACCAGGCAAGGGCGGACTGGTGAATGGAACTGTTGAGACCACAAGCAGGGCAGGGGGGATGAGCCTCCATAATGACCTGCCTAAGCCCCATTCCATACTGATCAGGGCAGCTGTGAGAGGCTGGGAAGGGCAGTAGCAACAATGGCAACACTTAAGCAGCCACACCTGTCAGCACTGCTCAGCCATCTACATATAGCCTTACCTCGGGGCATTTCTCCACTCAGCAAAGGGAAATGTACTACTCACCTCTGTCCACTTGAAGATTTACTCTCTTTATTGTCCATTATCACCACACCTAAATAGGACTGTATTGAAGTAGCCGTCCATTTTTAGCTCAAATCAGCACAGTGGGGGAAAAAGAGGGCAGTAGCAACAATAGCAACACTTAAGCAGCCACACCTGTCAGCACTGCTCAGCCATCTACATATAGCCTTACCTCCGGGCATTTCTCCACTCAGCAAAGGGAAATGTACTACTCACCTCTGTCCACTTGAAGATTTA
>NW_007731636.1:114634-116385 GCF_000696425.1 Galeopterus variegatus
GGGCATTTCTCCACTCAGCAAAGGGAAATGTACTACTCACCTCTGTCCACTTGAAGATTTACTCTCTTTATTGTCCATTATCACCACACCTAAATAGGACTGTATTGAAGTAGCCGCCCATTTTTAGCTCAAATCAGCACAGTGGGGGAAAAAAACCCCAAAACTCAAAAAACAAAACACATTGTGAACCAGGTCTCATCTCAAGTTTTTTTGCCTCCATCAGTTAGTCATAGATGTGCTGTGAGCTGCAAGAAAAGCATCACAACTATGTTGAGGCACATCTTCATGTAACTTACTTATATCTCTAGACCTGCTTGGGTCTGATTCTGAATATATTATTTCTATTGTTCAGTGCTAGTAGATTGCTGCTGTGCCCACCCAATAATATGATTTGGAGAATCTAATAATACACAGCTCATGTATGTTTGACAGTCTTATTTATCTGGTAATCTGTCTTAGACGATCAGTCTTTACCAGGACCCTGCAGCACTCCAGGTGGTGCCTTTCCTGGTAGGTAGTGCTCAGATGTGGGAGGGGTATGTGCTGTGTCTCTTCTATCGGTATTTGTTAGAGATTCTAGACAGCATCCTTATCTATCCCAGAGCACCACTGGCTCTGCCAGGTCATGTGGCTTAAGTTGCAGGGCAGCTAGTCCCACAGCCTAGACCTGTTGCAGACCTTCACTTGCTCAGGATCCCATTCAAAACTGTTGGTCTTTCAAGTCATCATATAAATTAACTGGAGAACTATTCCCAAATGCAGTCAGTATGCTGCCTTCAAAATCCACAGCAGTGCTATCGCTCCTTCTTAGCAGTAAAAGGTATGAGATATAAAAATTGCTTAAACTTAGAAGAGATATCCCCACATGACTCAGACCATTGTACCCTTAAAAACATGACTAATATGGTAGGCATGTTATATCTTTGTGTGGTTTATCCCCCACCCTCTGACATATATTTATCCTGCCAGAGATCTAGAGTACTTACTACTTCCTATTCACCAGACCTTAATAATATGATATCAGCAATATTGTGGACTAGTGTGATGTTCTGAGGAATGTTTCCCACTAACTACATTGTGACATAGAGAAGGAGACTTAATACAGCCCTGAAAATAAAGCAAATGTATAGTGTTATTCTTCCCACATAAAAGGGAACTGTCTTTGAACCTCTTTCCTGGTGGAAGTGGAGAACATATTAACAAGGCTAGTGGCCTTATCCTCAGTACCAAAGTCTATGTTGATCTGTTTCATAAGGATTTCACACCCAGCATGGGAGCTGAGTTGGGACAACCATAACTCTCGGTGAAGTTTATAAGAATCCACTGTCTTCCACCAGAACTAATTGGCTTTATTTTTTCAGGAACCACACAGATGAATTGAATAAGGATATGTAGGGACCACCATCCCTGCATCCTGTAAGTCTTTGGTGGTAGAGCTTATCTCCAAAATTTCTCCTGAAATGCAATATCACTTACGTTTATTATCCTGCCAATGGGGTGGAAGCAATCTCAGGAGTTTTCTATAATTTTGACTCACATCCATAGATCAGGGAATAATAACAATATTCAGCCAGCTGTTAAGTATACCCATCCCAATTATACACTTGGGAATTGGAAAATGTGTCTGTGGCCTCAATGAACCCTCTGTAGGAGGGACTTAGGTCAAAACTCTGTTCTTCACCTGGACTCCGTGAGCCTCCACTCCATCTAGAGTTTCTGGATATCATTTTGAGTTCCTTGTATCAGTGTCA
>NW_007731636.1:117771-121171 GCF_000696425.1 Galeopterus variegatus
GAGTGCCAACTCTTAATATTTATTCTCTCCTCTGGGAAAGTGTTGAGGTGGTGGTATTTATAAACAGGTGACATCATTGCCCTTGGCCATAGGAATGAGATGCAAAACTGAGTTGCATGCGAAGAAGTTCAGAGTATTCTTCCATACTCTACTTTTTAAAGCCACTCACACCTCCTTTGACATTTTTTGAAATTATTGGTCTTTTAGCTTTCTCTGTTGGCTTTCTCTTCAATTCTTGCCTTCACTTGATTTAGGACCTGGCTCCAGACCACATGCTTCATGACTGTCTCTGAAATCCCTTTAAAGTCTTCAATTGGGAGATACCCCAAGCCCCATTATCTAGATGAAATCCCAGCCCAGCTTCTGGTGCTTGATTTCATACACCAGAAATGCAGTATGTCCAGAAGAGATGAACTGATAAATAGATGCACATTTTAAATTTGTAACACCCAGGTAGTGACAGGATTATCAAGGTTTAGATTCAGAGACACCCACAATATCTATTGTATTAATAATAAAGTTAGGAAATTGAGTGATCATTTTATTGTTGAGTAAGCTTCAAAACAGAAAAGGAAATATGATCATTTTGGGAGATTTCATTTGAGGTCNTAGGGTCCTTCCTCAAGGCAACCAAGCTTGCCCTTCAGTCAATAACCTCTGGGTCTGTAAATGAATTTAGATCTGGAAATAGAATGAAGGACTGCAGTGTGTCATTGCATTGGTTGACATTGGTGAGTTCTTGTTTTTTGTTTGTTTTGTGGGGGCGGCTGGAAGGTACTAGCTCTTGATTTTTGGAGGGGAAAGGGAGGTTAATTAGAGTTCAAAAACACCTTTGTCTGCTGTCCATCTGTCTTGTCCCCTAGAACATTCTAATCTATGAATCATTTCCATCAATCCCCTCAGGTAAGGCATCTTGATTGCTCCCTGGTCCTTCCCACTATGATAATCTCATCTACTGTGCTTCTGAAGTTTAAGTGCCATCATTTGGCCTTTGTTATTTTGGGATCATAATGTACATGCAAAAATTCAGAAACTTAATAAAAAGCAGCAGCCTTTTAGAATTAGAGTGCCAACTCTTAATATTTATTCTCTCCTCTGGGAAAGTGTTGAGGTGGTGGTATTTATTAACAGGTGACATCATTGCCCTTGGCCATAGGAATGAGATGCAAAACTGAGTTGCATGTGAAGAAGTTCAGAATATTCTTCCATACTCTACTTATTAAAGCCACTCACACCTCCTTTGACATTTTTTGAAATTATTGGTCTTTTAGCTTTCTCTGTTGGCTTTCTCTTCAATTCTTGCCTTCACTTGATTTAGGACCTGGCTCCAGACCACATGCTTCATGACTGTCTCTGAAATCCCTTTTAAAGTCTTCAATTGGGAGATACCCCAAGCCCCATTATCTAGATGAAATCCCAGCCCAGCTTCTGGTGCTTGATTTCATAGACCAGAAATGCAGTTTGTCCAGAAAAGATGAACTGATAAATAGATGCACATTTTAAATTTGTAACACCCAGGTAGTGACTGGATTATCAAGGTTTAGATTCAGAGACACCCACAGTATCTATCGTATTAATAATAAAGTTAGGAAACTGAGTGATCATTTTATTATTGAGTAAGCTTCAAAACAGAAAAGGAAATATGATCATTTTGGGAGATTTCATTTGAGGTCAGAAGGACCAGGATTCTGATGAGCATGCCACTCATTAGCTATGAGAACTTGGGTATACAACTTTTTTTTTTCTTTTTGACATACTGATTTTGTTTTCTTTGTATATATACCCAGTAATAGTATTGATGGACCATATGGTAGTTCTATTTTTAATTTTAAGAGGAACTTCCATACTGTTTTCTATAATGACTCTACTAATTTAAATTTTCACCAACATTGTGCAAGTGCCTCCTTTTCTCCACATCCTCACCAACACTTGGTATCTTTAGTCTTTTTGATAAGAGTCATTCTCACATTCAAGGCTTTGATCCATTTTGAGTTGATTTTGGTATAGGGTGAAAAAAAAAAGGGTCTAATCTTATTCTTCTGATTATGAATATTCAATTTTTTCTACATAATATATTGATGAGCTGTCTTTTCTCCATTATGTGTTCTTTATACCTTTGTTAAAAGTCAGTTGGCTGTAAATGTGTAGATTTATTTCTGGGCTTTCTTTTTCTTTTCTTTTTTTAAAAGCATATCCTGAAACCATAAAAATCCTTAAAGAAAACATAGGGGAAGCAGTTTGGGAAGTAGGACTGGGTGAAGACTTTATGAATATGACCCCAAAAGGATAGGCAGCAAAAGGAAAAATAAATGGTATTATGTTAAACTAAAAAGCTTCTGCACAGCAAAAGAAACAGTTAATAGAGTGAAAAGACAACCTACAGAGTGGGAGAAAATATTCACAAACTATGCATCCAACAAAGGATTAAGATCCAGAATATACAAGGAACTCAAACAACTTAATAGTAAAAAAAAAAAAAAAACAAATAACCCGATTAAAAAATGGGCAAAGGAGCTGAATAGGCATTTCTCAAAATAAGATATACAAATGGCCAACAGACACTGGTATAGGACTTAATGTCTTGAATTTTCAATTCTGAGTGTGAACCTTAATTGTGTTACTAATTAGAAATTACTTAACTTTTCTTAACCTTGGCTTCTTCATTCACTCATTCATTCATCTATTAAAAAGAATAGTTATAAAAATAGTATCCCTCATGGGGTAGTGAGGATAAACCAAACAAATGTGTATAAAGCCTTTAGTGCAGCATGTGACCCATAGAAAGCACCTGAGAAATGTTGGCTGTTAATTATAACAAATACAAATCTGCTTGGAATATCTTTCCCTACTTCTTCACCACGACCCCTTTCTTTTATCCTTCAAGACTGTTCAGAATTGTTTTGCCCTGCTTTCCCCACAGGTGGCCTTACTCACCCTTCTTGCTGTGACACCATTGTTCATATTTCTATACAAGTGATGATATTATTATTCATGTCCATATTACAGAGACTAACCTATGACAGTTCAAAAATCCCTGATTGAATAAATGCATACCCTCTGCCCTTGACCTCAACTGAATCCAACAGTGGCTTATTGCAACCTGAGATTTCTGAAGCTCTAAATTGTTAGAAAAATTACTGTTTTATTCAGTAAAATAAAGAAGCCAGAAGCACTCAGAAAAACCTTACACTCAATGCCTAAGCCAACTTTATTTGTTCTTCAGGCTTTTTATGGGTAGAAAGAGATCTCAATGTTCAACCCTAAAATCAAAGTTTTAACATTGCTAACACATTTTGAAAAATACTGGCCTTGGAGGTAAAGGTAGGATCTTGGATTCACTCTTTGTAAATTCTTCTGCTTGAAATTTGAAAAACGGGTGCAGGAAAAGTACCAAGAACTC
>NW_007731636.1:121975-123322 GCF_000696425.1 Galeopterus variegatus
TCTTTGTAAATTCTTCTGCTTGAAATTTGAAAAACGGGTGCAGGAAAAGTACCAAGAACTCTAGTATAATACTAAGATAAGCATTTACCAAAATGTCTGATGCTAAAGTCAGCCCGTATCTCACTCATTATAATGCTCTTAATATTTAATTTAATCAGTTAATCACCTGGCTGGTAAACATCTCCTTCATCCTAAATCTATTCTCCTGGATTGTCATAAAAGTCTCCCAGGTTCAGAAATGCATATTCCCCTCAATGCTTACTACAGAATGAGGACTACATGACCTTTAAGACCCTCCCAAATTCTGAAACTCTATGATTCTGTGATTCTCTCAGCCAGATAAAATTTTATTAGTTTTCCAAGTTCACACCAGGATAAGAGAGGCCATCACAACCATTCAGGAGTAAATTGTGATGCTGTTAAAAACCTATTGGGTGGTTCGAAAAGAGATGGCACAGAACTCTTCAAATTGTGCAGTTACAGCAATTTTGCCAAGAGAATTTTAAAGACCTCAAACCTCAGGGATTATTAAAGCCAAACTTACTTCCCCTGCCACATCTCAAGACAAACTCCCTTTCACTTTGCTCAGCCAGCCAGTTCTGTAAACTTCTTCAACATCACTTTACCTTTCTTTACACTATATATTACCTAGAAATAGCGCCAAATGAATGATCAACAGCAAATAAATCTGATGAATCACTTCGGTCTCTCTCTCTTTCTCTCTCCCTTCCTCTGTCAGTATTTTTTTTTTCCTGAGAGATTTTATTTCTGACAGTCTCGCTAGGAGTCACCTCATGAATCATCTTACCGCCTCTGAGAATATTTGCTCTCAGAGGCTGCAAGCCCTCCAGGGAAGTTGTTTCTGGCTGAGGTGTGGGCTGTGCAAATCATGAAAATGACTTAGCTTTAGCTGAGAAAGCACTACCCAAACTTCTGCTCCACCTGTTTCTTCACTATTCTGCTCAGCCTTTGTTCATTCCTTCCTTCATTATTTCATTCATCCTTTCCATGCAAATTTACTTTCATTCATAACTCAACATTAATCAACTTCAAGGAATTTCACTTAAATTACTCAAATGTTACCTGATGTGCCATTTTGCTTAAAATTGGGTACAAAAACTAAATGATGCATTTCTACCTCTAATGTCTTTTCAATACATTACTCTAGTAATATCACATTAAAATATGAAATGTATATCCTTTTCATTGGGTCATTGTTGGCATCCCAACCAGGAAGCATCTCACCAAGTGCCAGGCACTCTGCTCAGCTTTTTATACGGCATCTCCTTGAGTTCCATAGTAACCCTATGAGAAGTTATTATTATTCTTTGTTTCCTAATTACAAAT
>NW_007731636.1:125134-131628 GCF_000696425.1 Galeopterus variegatus
AGACAATAGAGAACTAACTACCTGGCCAATCAGTGGCCTTACTGTTCGATGCGGAGTTACCCAGGTGAGTTGAGACTAGTCTAGCCTAGATCAGTCAGTCCTTAGTCTATGCACAGATGCTGAAGTATTCCAAATGAGCTCAGCAAAACCATCTCAGCCAACTTGCAGAAACATAAGAAATAAATGCTTATTATGGTATGCATATTAGTTAAGGCTGCCATAACAGCATACCACTGTTGGCTTAAGCAACAGAAATGTATTTTCTCATAGTTCTGGAAGCTAGAAATCCAAGATCAAACTGTTGGCGGGTTTGGTTTCTTCCGAGGCCTCTCTCTTTGGCTTGCAGGTGGTGCCTTCTCCCTGTGTCTTCATGTAACATTTCCTCTGTGTGCATTTATGTCTGTATCCTAATCTCCTCTTCTTATGAGGACACCAGTCACATTGGATTAGGGTCCAAACTTGCGAGCTTATTTTACCTTAATTACTTGTTTAAAGGCCCTATCTCCAAAAACAATCACATTTCTGGGGTATTGAGGATTAGAGCTTCACTAATATAAACTTGAGGAGAAGGGACACAATTCAATCCATAACAATAAGCCTCTGAGATTTTGTGTTCTTTCTTAGCAGAAATAGCTAAACAATACAGGTGAGGTGAGTCAGATTTGTCTAAGGAAACAACGTGCCTTCTGAGCATAAAAACATAGAGTCCCTAACTCTTTTTCCCCCAATATTAAAAGTTATTAAAATTTCTCTTAGTGGACACTGGTAGCCCAGACCAGGTCACATGACAGAGAAGGGCAGTGAGGCATCTGAGATGTTATCAGCTCAGGAGGAAGAAATAAGATCAACGTGCCATAAACCAAGAGGTGTATAAAAAGGGAATAGTGGTTCTGGATCTATGAGGTCATGACCCAACCATTCAGGCAGTAGGTACATGGCCTGAGAAAATTTGAGTACATTTAAAATCCAAGATGCTGGAAGACAGGTTTGAATCTGGTATGAGGTGCAAAATGCCTAAGTATAATCTTGAGGCAAGGATGCTTCTGAGTTTCAGGTCCAGCAGCAAGAATTGGTTTCTAGGAACAAATAAGCTCTCGGAGGATTCTTGGACACATATGGAAAGGAAGTATTTGTGAAAGGTCAGTGAGACTAACTTAGACATTTGGGGTCTCATGAATTACACTCTAAGGGCTTGTTCTTCAAAGTCTGGTCTTTAAACCAGCAGCATTAGCTTCACTTGTGAACTTGCAGAAATTTAGCAGGTCAGGCCTGTAACCACGCAACCTGCTAAATAAGAATGTACATTCTAACCAGATCCTTAGGTGACTTGTACTGCACATTAAAGTTTGAAAATCACTGCTGTGCTGTAGAGGCTGGTGGAGGCTGGGTAGGGAGGTATTTTGGTAAATTAAATGGTGTGTAAGACTCCCTAGTTACAATTCCATTGTGATTCCTGTTTCATCTATAGATCCAATTAGGTTATAAACTGGTGTGATGGTCAGTTTTATATGAAGCTTAGTTTAGGTAAAATCCAAGTTATTTAATCAAACGCCAATCAAGTGTTGCTGTGAAGATAACTTGTAGATGTGACCGAAGTCCATAATCCCATAATCAGTTGATGCTATGGACTGAATTTTGTCCCTGCCCCCGCCAAATTTGTATGTTGAAGCCCTAAACCCCCAAAGTCTTTGTATTTGGAGATGGGGCCTCTAAGGAAATAATTAAAGTTAAATGAGGAAATAAATTAAAGTAAATAAAGGTGGGCCCCAGATCCAATAGAATTTGTGTCCTTATAAGAAGAGAAATTAAAGAGCTCTCTCTCTCTGTCTCTCTCTCTCTATCATGTGAGGACACAGTAAGAAGGCAGCCATCTGCAAGCAAGAAAAGAGTCCTCACCAAAAATCAAACCCTTCTGGACCTTGATCTTGTATTTTCCAGCCTCCAGAGCTATGAGAAAATAAATTTCTGTTGTTTAAGTCTCAAGGTCTTTAATATTTTATTATGGCAGCCTGAGAAGATTAATACAGTTGACTTTACATAAGAGAGATTCTCCTAGGTAATCGGGCTGAGCCTAATTCAGTTGAAAGGTCTTGAGAGCAGAACTGAGGCTTTCGTAAGGAAAAAGGAATTCTGCCTGCAGACAGCAACTCATGCTGGAGAGGTCCAGCCTGTCCTTCCTTACAGCCTGCCCTGTGAATTTTGGACTTGCCTACCTGGCTACCACAACTGCATTTGCCAACTCTTTGAAATAAATTGCTTAATATGTATCATCTTTTGGGTTGCTTTTCTGGCTGATATAGTTGTTTTGTCTATTTTTTATTTAATTTTCAGAGATTCAGCATTTTGCTTTCTTAATTGTTTTTACTAATTGTTGTTTTCTCTTTTATTAATATCTTTTATTTTTATTATTTCCTTTTTTAAATTTTCTTTGGCTTAACTTTCTTTCTTTCTTTCTTTTTTTTTTGGGGGGGGGCAAATTTCCTGCTTCCATTCTTTCATTTTATTAAAAAAATATCTAAGGTTATGCATTGTTTTTACTAATTGTTGTTTTCTCTTTTATTAATATCTTTTATTTTTATTATTTCCTTTTTAAAATTTTCTTTGGCTTAACTTTCTTTCTTTCTTTCTTTTTTTTGGGGGGGGGGGCAATTTTCCTGCTTCCATTCTTTCATTTTATTAAAAAAATATCTAAGGTTATGCATTTTTTTTACCTTTTGTTTACTGCTTTAAATGTATTTCATATACCTTGATATATAGAGTGTTTTTGTTATTGTTACTTTTACAAATTATGTAATTTCGATTTTCATATTCTCTTTTACCCAAGTGGTATATAATGCAGTTTCTTTTTTAAAAAATTTTCAGTTGAGGATATTTGTTTTGTTTTCTGATTCTGCTATTAATTTCTAGTTTTATTGCTTTGTGGCCAAAGATTGTTGTTTATATTATTTCTACTTTATGGAACATATTTTATACTTTGTGCCATAATATATGGTCAATTTTTGCAAATGTTTTATGTACACTTGAGACGAAGGTCTATATATTTTAAACAAGGAGTAAATTATATATATATTCACAAGATAAATCTTATTGATTGTGTTGTTTCCATCTTCTATTTCCTTACTTATGTTCTGTTCAGTTCATCTCTGTTTTGGACTGAAAGTATTGGCTCAAACTCTTCTGATATTAGTGTGTTTCTGTTTATATGTCTTTGTGTCCCCTGTAAGTGTTGCTTTATGATGGTGGTTTCTGTGTTTTGATAAGAAAATACTTATACCTGTTATATTTTTTAGTAAAGTATGGCCTTTAGTACAATAAAGCCTCCTTTTAAATTTTTGTCTTGTTTTTTCTTTGGAGACTAAATTCTTATCTGATAGAAGGATTGCACCCTCTCTTTTCTACTGATTTTATTTTACTAGTGTACGCTTATCCATCTTCCCCACCCATTTCTTTTTTGTCTTTCTGAATCATTTTGTTTTCAGGTATTTTTATTTTATTTCCAGGTATTTCTATTTTATTTCACTCAGCTTTCTGCACTATAATAGCTGTGTACTATAAACCAAGGACATAATGTGGGGGTTGTGGCAACTCCTAATTATGTCTACTCTAATTATACATTCAGGAATTGGAGAAATGACTTCCAACTGTGTCCATAAAGCCAATGGACCCATTGTGAGCTAGACCCAGGCCAGGACTCTATGGGGGGGGGGTGCATAATAATACATTGGGTATGAATAACTACTTGGACTTTACATCCAACAGTCCTTGAAATGTTTGAGTATTCTCCAGTGTTCAAATAGGACTCTTAAGGAGAGAGAACCATTTGGAGAATGGTAATCCATTTTCAGTTGTGATGGTGTTGCAGGATCCTTTATCCTGGGGACCTGTTCTCCCCTTTATTTAATGGGTTCTGGGTTTGTAGAAGAGATTGGCATGGAATCATGACTTTATGTTTGGGAGTGGAGGCTGGGAACGGCCCTCTGCTCTGTTTTATGAGTATCTGCCCTTGAATTATTTTGATTATACACATTGAGCAGTTCTCTTATGGCTACACATCTATTTTGCCCCTAGGAACACTGCCTCATTACTCTCTCCATGTCAGTTCTTAGCTGCCATTACAACCTTACCACGTGTTAGAATAGTTTCTCTCTCCACATTTCTGATGAAGCTTGAACATTGTTATCTGGCCTCTTGTTTTGGGGTCTAACCAACCCCATTACTATGAGAGAGCCCCTGTTTTGTAACAACATCTTCTACTGTCAGTCCTTGACTAAAAAGTACCAATGAACTTTTCAGTGACACTGGTGTCCCTCTCGTCAGCACATTCTTTAGTCCTTTGACAAATAGTGTATCTCCCAGCCCTACTGAGTTTTTCAACTTTACATAGTATATCCACTCCTACCTGCTTACTTCTTTGAGTCTTTGAATTGTTTCTTCTGCCACCTGGCATGAAAACTCTGGAATTTCTTCTTTACTTCACATAGGTCATTGTTTTTTCCATCCTTCTAGTTGCCATTCTAGCAGTGTGCTTTCACCATCTTTCTGGGGTGTTTACGATGGTGTTTACCCTACTTCTTTACTTCACATAGGTCATTGTTTTTTCCATCCTTCTAGTTGCCATTCTAGCAGTGTGTTTTCACCATCTTTCTGGGGTGTTTACGATGGTGTTTACCCTGTGTTCCAGGAGAATGCTCATATACTGATAAACTTACTTTTATCCAAGTTGACTCCCCTGCCNTGTTCCAGGAGAATGCTCATATACTGATAAACTTACTTTTATCCAAGTTGACTCCCCTGCCCTTGACAAAGCACCTTTGTAATCCAGCATCATGCGTAGGCTTCCAGCTTCTTCAGGTACATGTTGATTATGTCATGCAACTAGGTTAGGTCACTTTCCTCCTTTTCCAGGCTCAACACACTCCTGGCTGGGTTAGGTTATAACTTAACTCTAGTTGTTGGCTTAGTAGCCAAGAAGTGAGATGAGGAAAGGTCATGAGGGGATTCATTTTGTGCAGAGGAGAGGCTTTCCTCTTCTTTTGGTATGATGAAGTGGTTTCTCTAATCAATTTTGCTATTTTTTTTTGTGGGAGGAGTTATATGTATTCTGTCTTATGATCCTCTCTCTCTCTCTCTCCCTCTCCCTCTCTCTCTCTCTCTTGCTCAAGGGTGGAAGAAATATACTGACCATCAGTAGGAGGAGTGGACTACTTCTGCAAGCCCAGAGATTCAAAGAAACTTGGTCACTGAAGATTTTCAGGTTCATCAACTCAGATTTCCCTGTCCCTTGTGTTATGGTTGAGAGTTTAATGTTTGGAACACAGTTACTCTTATTTCTAAATCTTAAGTCCAATCCTCAGCTTTGGCTACCCTTTAAATGCAGGTGATGAGAAAGTCTTTCTTATGCTACCAGAAAGGCTCTCTAGCATTCACAATAAGATTTTACTTCGTGATTAATGATGGTGATTTGATGATTTTCTTATTTTTTCACAGAGCATCAGTCAAGCTTAGTAATACTTTAGTACTAACTACCCAGTTCTGATTCCACTGTCCTTACAGTTTATATTTCCTCCATTTTTCTGAAATGCCTGATAACTTGCAGCAATTAATATGTTCCCATCAACTGATATACCACATCAGTTCACCACCAGTGAAAGTTTTGCACCACTGCCTTCTGTTCCATCAACCATCAGTAGTGGGGTCCTCGTTGCCAGCCAGGTGGCTGGTACGTGATCCAGCTCCAAAATTCCATTTTAACATCTGTAAGACCATGTCTTGTCAACCATCACAAGTTATATTCTCTAGGAAGTAGACTCTGAGATGGAGATTAGCATGCTAGATGCATATTAGCAGATAATTTGATAAACTCCTGTGGAAGTGAGGTAACAAAAGAAAGATTGGGCAGAAAGGGAAATTATGCTGTGATGCAGACCCAATAAAGGCCTCAGACAACCCCACAGAAATCTCCGGAGCTGAGATGGACTTTCAGAGTTATCCTGAGTTGAGGTGAGAGAGGCTGGGTAAAAGAGGCTTTTATACTTTCCTGTCAATTAGTGAAGACGAACTTGAGTTGTATATCACAACATCTATCAGTCCATGTCTACTCTTTTCTTTGTTTTTTCTTTTGTTGTATCTTTCAGTACTTGGGAAAACTTGTGCTTGTTTTCTAGTAGTTTCCTCTATACTAACATGATACAAATGTTGTTTATTCTCCTTTTTCTTATTTGGCTTTCAACCACTTGCTTTCTGAGCTGTTACTTGCATACTTTGGCTCTCGCCTTTCCTTTTCATTTCTCTGCCTTTTTAAAAATTACCCCAGCTATTTCTTGTTTGGATGAATTTGTTCACTTTATAAAGGGTACAAATACAATATCCCTTAATTCTTGCATATCTAAAAATGGGTTTCTGTAATCTTGATAATTGAGGGACAGCTTGGCTAGATATAAAATCCTTAGCTCACATTTTTCTTTTCTTGAGGTTTTTGAAAATGTTTCTCCACT
>NW_007731636.1:132171-133024 GCF_000696425.1 Galeopterus variegatus
GATATAAAATCCTTAGCTCACATTTTTCTTTTCTTGAGGTTTTTGAAAATGTTTCTCCACTGGTCTCTGCATGTTGCTTTAGGAAAATCTTAGGCAAATTTGATTATCTTTCCTTTGTAAATGATGTGGGGTTTGTTGCTGTTGTTTTCTTTTATAAGCCACAAGGACTTTGTTTTTAGAATTTAATGGTTTTACTAGGATATGTCTCAGAGATGACTAATCCAATTAGATCAATTTTTACTACACATTGTACACAATGGATCCTTTTAATATATGAAAATAGATCTTTTATTTCTGGAGAAATTTCTTGGAATATGATCTAAAATATTATTCTGTTACATTGTTTTGTTTTTCTTCTTCAGAGATTTCAACTGTATGTGTATTGAATCTTCTTTGCCTATACCAAATACCTTCTCTTGATTCTTTTTAGTTATTTTTTTCATTCTCTTCCATATTTTCATTCCCTTGATTGCTCAGTGGTTTTATTAAATATAAATTTAATGTTTTTTCACTCAAGTGATTTATAATGTTGTCTTTACTTCTGAAATGAATTCGACTTTTTCTACTATTTTTTCCTGAGTTCAGTCATTTTACATCTTCCTGATTTTTGTTCCCATTTGTTATAAGTTTTGAATTTCTGATTTAAGCTATTTATTTTGTATCTACACATTCTGTTTTCAGGTATTTAATTCAGAAGAAAATATTATGCTATAATTTTCTTCTGCTTAATTGTTGACAGTTAGGGGAGCATTTTTAGCAGCTGATGTGTTTTGATTCTTACTTTGTTTCTTTTCAATCTCACTTTGTATGGATGTCATCTACTTTTTGTATTTATTTTGAATGTCTCATTTTT
>NW_007731636.1:133180-153866 GCF_000696425.1 Galeopterus variegatus
TCAATCTCACTTTGTATGGATGTCATCTACTTTTTGTATTTATTTTGAATGTCTCATTTTTTGGACCAGCAATAGCAGTTGTATGCACACAAAAGTGCAAATTTTGAGAGGCTTACTAGATTCCTTAATTTAAGACTATCCCCTTTACTTGGTATGATGAAGTATAGCTCAGAGAAACTATTTTTGTGTATGAAAGATTTATTTATTTCTGTTTTGTAATTCTTCTCTGTGTGTGTGTGTGTGTGTCTCTCTCTGACACACACAAACACATGTACACAGAGAGAGAGAGAGAGAGAGAGAACAGGAATCTCAGTTTCTTGCTCTTATTTCTTTTTTCCCTTCACCACCAAGTACCCACTAGGCACATCTCCTTCTCAAATTGCCCCACTCCCATCCAGAAGTGTTGGTTTCCAAGACTGCTTTGGGTTCTGTTTACGTTCAAATCTGTTCTTCTATTAAGTACTCATATCTATCAGATCTTAATTTTTTTCTCAGTATTTTCCAACTTATGGTGGGGATTTCACTTTTTGTGTTAAATCTGGACCAGCAATAGCAGTTGTATGCACACAAAAGTGCAAATTTTGAGAGGCTTACTAGAGTCCTTAATTTAAGACTATCCCCTTTACTTGGTATGATGAAGTATAGTTCAGAGAAACTATTTTTGTGTATGAAAGATTTATTTATTTCTGTTTTGTAATTCTTCTCTGTGTGTGTGTGTGTGTGTCTCTCTCTGACACACACAAACACATGTACACAGAGAGAGAGAGAGAGAGAGAGAACAGGAATCTCAGTTTCTTGCTCTTATTTCTTTTTTCCCTTCACCACCAAGTACCCACTAGGCACATCTCCTTCTCAAATTGCCCCACTCCCATCCAGAAGTGTTGGTTTCCAAGACTGCTTTGGGTTCTGTTTACGTTCAAATCTGTTCTTCTATTAAGTACTCATATCTATCAGATCTTAATTTTTTTCTCAGTATTTTCCAACTTATGGTGGGGATTTCACTTTTTGTGTTAAATTCTATTTGGATTCTCTCTCCTTGTCTCTTATTATCCCTGCTCCTCTTTCTTCTTTTCTGGTCTCTTTAATATCTTTACCTTAGCCTTTCCCTAAATGGGATTTAAAATTTTTTTTCTGTGCTTACTGATGTTTTAAGCTCACAGTATTGTATTTGCTGTTCCTTAGATATGAAGAAAGCATAGATTATGAGTGGTTTTGTTTGCCTTTGTTTATCCTGATGAACTTTGGGGGAATGCATAGACAGAGTCAGTTTTAGGAGGCCACTATTATTCTATGTCAGCTTAGCAAAAACAGATGATTAGATTTTAAACCAAAGAGTGTCAGAAGAAGTAGGATTTAGAAAAATAAAGCTTGTGACAGAGCTCAGAAACGTGTTTGACAACCCACTTTCACTCCTCAGATAAAGAAAAGATGAAATGTTTTCCTCCTTGCTTAAGTGCAAGCAATCCTCTGGGGCACCCACTCTTACTCACCACATCCATCTCATCCCCACCCTGGATCACAGAAGGTGAGGCAGAGAATGAATCACTGGGAGGGTTTTCATGATTAACAGTCCTTCTGCACTCATGCCTGACTGTGCAGTTTCTGTCTGTATACTTTTCCTCTTCCTAGGATAATATTGCCTCTAATTTTCTCAGGCCCTTTCAATAGCAGGCCCTTAGTCATTTTAAGATATTCTTTACATATCAGTTTTCAGGAAGCCTTCTTATGACTGACTACAAGATGGATTGTAGGTATTGTCTTTGTGCAATTATGGACACCATATGCATCCCCATCACTGCACTTGACATGTTACTCTGCTTGTGAAAATGCCTCCACCTGTACATTGTGGAGGCTTCATGATTCTTTCTTCATTTTTACATTTCCCTAGTGTCTCTCACAGAGCCTGACATTTAGTAAGTGCTCATTGGTAGAATGAATGGTTAGATAAACAAAGGGATATGACCGTTTGAGACGTGCCTGAATTCTGCATGGTTCTAGCCTAGGGGGAAAAGGTCTTCTGAACTCTTTTGCTCTGTTATGGCTGGAGGGTCACTGGTCTCTAGAGAATAGTTTCCTAATGCTTGTGTCCCTAGTTCCAGAGCCACTTGGACATAAATATTAACCAGGCTTTCCCCAGGGCCTGGAAACATAGAGCATTTTGCTGAGTGTACTCTCAGGTGATCTCCTTTCTATTCTTGTCTCCAGCCATGTCTCATGTGGGACACAAAAATGAATATATTATCTCTGTATAAAGTTGAATAGGAAGAGCAAATTGTTTTCCCAAATCACAATCTTCTCTTTAGGTATAGATGGGATAAATTCATTTAGCCTAGTTTCCTCCCTTAACTTGATCTTAATTGCATTTCAGAAGAGTGTTTGATAGTGAAGGACTACTTGCTTTTATCCAAGATAATTATAATTCTTGGAATTCAAAAGGCTCTTCTTTTCTCTAGAGAGATCTGAGACTGTCAGAGTCACTGAAGCACAGAAATTAGGACTTGAAGGGACCTAGTGATCATCTAACCTTCTCATTTGATAGACAAACACTGACTTGCCCACAATTAGAGCTGGTTAATGGCAAAATGAGTGCTAAAATCAAAGTTTCTTAATTCATAGGTTTGTATTCTATCTGTGCGTGCATGTGCATGTGCATGTGCATGTGCATGTGCATGTGCATGTGCGTGTGTCTTCGCTGGTTCAAGCCTCCAGGATGGAGGCCTCTCTCTTAAATTCCCTAATATATTCTGTTTGGCTAAGAGGTCCCAAGCAGCATTTTTAAAACTGCTTTACTACACCATGCAGCCTTGGATTGTAGATATAAACATCCCCCTGCCATCCTCCTCCAAAACTTTTAAAATTGGGGGGACATTCCTTTCTTCCTTTTATTCTTGTCATGAAAAAGAAAATAAAATTTCCTTCAGAAAATAAAAATAATAAATAAATAAGCTGGAATTCTCCCAGGTATTTCCAGGACTTTAAACCATTCTCCATCAGTAACAGTTTTCTTTTTCAAATTTTTCAATTAGAAAGGCAGAGTTAATACACAATGTGGGGTCCTTTTGGAGAATTTCCAGTCTCGAAAATACTGCTTTCTATTCTTTTCTATCTGGGCTTTCTCATAAAAGGGTGACTCTATTTTCTTTGAACACGGAGAACAAGAATTCCAGTCCTGATTTTGCCACACTCCAGGGCATCTTCAGCCATAAAACACTGTCAAGAGGTTGTCAAAACACAATTAATTGAAATTGAAACAATAAATTCCTGCCATACAATGTTTTCAGAAGGTAAAAGGAAGGGTGAATCATAAAATAAAGCAAAAAGAAAGTGTCCTAAAGGGTGGGCATTGTAGATCCAAAGGAAAGATGGAAAATCTTTTACTCTGATATCATCCATGTTTTTAAAACCTTGCAGGTTTTAGAAAAAGGAGAAACCAGAATTGTCAAAACAAGAAGCCGCATCTTCTTACAAGTCAGGGCCCTCCATGGCATTTCCGACAGTTTGAACGCCAGCTAAAGCTTTTTTTTAACACCAAATTTAACATGCACAGGCATTTCAAATCTGTCACTAGAAGCAAGATGATGTCAGTGAGAAAATCTGGTGTTGTTTCATTTTCGCAAGTTTTTCAGGATCTGAAATGGAGCTGTTTGTTGGGCATGTCACCACAGAGAAGGGGTAATCATTAGCGATCTGAGAAACAAGGCTTGTCGCAAGGTTAAGAACTAAAAAACGCTTATTAACAAGGAGAAGGGCTGTCAAAGGGAGGAAGGCAGTAAAAAAAAAAACATAGTGCTTATCTCTCCTGGAAGCTCCAATTTATTTAGAAGTTTTGGAATTCTGTTCTCTGAGCCATGCATGTGGTGGGATTAGAGTCAGAAATTCACACTTCAGGGTGATGTCATTGTAATTGTGCTTGATAAATATATCATGACATGGGGCATCTTTTCATCCCAAACTATTTGTGCTTTAGAAACTATTTGCTTTTAGACTAAAGTGGCTTCCCAACTTTAAAATTTTAGTTGAAAAATGTATTAATGTTCTGTACTGATGAAGACGCTTTTAAAATATGTAAGGGAGGGCCGGCCCGGTGGCGCACTGCTACAGTGCACCGCTTGGGAGCGTGGTGGTGCTCCCGCCGAGGGTTCAGATCCCACATACAGACCGGTTCCCGCTCACTGGCTGAGTGAGGTGCGGGCGCAACACCGAGGGTTACGATCCCGTTGCCGGTCCCGGTCCGGTATGGGCGCGACACTGAGGGTTGCGATCCGTTGCCGGACACGACAAAAAGGAAAAAAAAAAAATATATATATATATATGTAAGGGAATAGTATAGCTTTTAGAAATCTTTCCCTATTCTATGCCCATTCGATTCTCTGCTTCATGTTGATAGGCAATGTTCTTCTCTATTAAATTTCCTTTGAACTAACTTAGCATTTAAATATTTTAAAATTGCCTATGTCTGTTACTCTAGAGTCTTCATGAAGGATGCAGAGTTTCACACAATTTAGCTAGTATCTTCCTGTGAAAGAGATTTCTGGTAGCCCCCCATCTCCCGTCAGTATTGATTTTCTCCTTTTCTTTGGCAACTGGCCAACATGGGGAACCAAACCTGTGACCTTGGTGTTGTAAGGCTGTGCTCTAACCAACTGAGCTAACTGGCTGGCTCAATTTTCTCCTTTTCATAAGTACCAGAATACAAGTTTTATTTGGGTGACAATGATTCCAGTTAAAAGAAGATAGTTCCCCAGCCTTTTACCTTTCAGTTAAGAGTGGACATGAAATTAGGTTCTTGCCAATGATAAGTGAAAAAAACATTACATAAAAGGTAGAGTAAGGTTTAGAAAGGTGTTAAATTCCTGATAAATGTACCTCTTTAATGTACCTCCCCCCCCCCTGCAATCTGGTAATTGGTTCTGATGGTTGGAGCTCCAGCAGCCAATTTGATTGACGTGATGGCTATTTCTATACATCAACCTTGGTGGGCCATGGGGTGTCCAGACATTGGTAAGACATCATTCTGGGTGTGTCCGTGAGGATGTTCCTAGATGAGACTGACATTTAAGTTGTTAGACTGAGCAAAGCTGATTGCCTTCTCCAATGTGGGTGGGCCTCGTCCGATCAGTTATAGGCCTGAATAGAGCAAAAAGGCTGACCCTCTCAAGAGTTCAATGGAATTCCTTCTGCCTGATTGCCTTGAGCTGGAACATCATTATTCTTCTGCCTTTGGACTCAAACTGAAACATCAGCTCATTTGGGGTTTTCAGCCTGCTGGCTTTTGAACTAAAACTGCACCATCAGCTCTCCCGGGCTTGCTGACTGCAGATTTTGGGACTTCTCAGCCTCCATAATCTTGTGAGCCAATTCCTTAGAGTAAAATCTCTTTCTGTATATATACTCATCCTACTGGTTCTGTTACTCTGGAAAACACTTATGAATACAATCCATAAGGTGGTGGTGAAGGTAGAAAGCACGCTCTAGAGTGATAAAGCGGAAGACGGAGGGAAGCCTGGCTCCTGACAGTTTCATAGAATGATCATATTGGTTCTGGACTGCTATACTCTGGGGCTTCAAGTTATGTGAGAGAATAAACACCTAATTTGTTTAAACACTGTTTTTTATGCTTTCTGTTTCTGGCAGCCAAATACAATTTTTAATTAATATACTCTTTTGCTAAACATAAACTTGGTGAAAGCCAGAAGCAAAATTTATATTTCTTTGTTTCCTCCTTAGTGATGAGTACAAAGCTTCACTCAGAGTAGGACTTCTAGAAATGTTTGTAGAATCATTTCCTGTAACAAACATTTATTGAGCTCCTAATATGTGCATGGTAGTGTGCTGAGAATGAGAAATAAAAGAATGTTTAACCAACCTCTATTTAACGATCCTGGTGGATTAACCCATGTTTTCACTTACCTGTAAAGCATAGATATCCAATGCCCCGGGCACTCTGTGTACTCCTGAGTAGCAGGCTACTCTCTCTTGTGCTTATGCACTTCTGCTCTCACAGATTGAACTTTATACTTCCAAAGAGTCAGTTTTGTTTGTTCACAAGCCTAATTATGCCAATTGCATTTATTATTGTAATTATACAATAATTTTAAAAAAACCCAACAAAATGGAAGTATGCAAAGAAGTGAAGTTGCTATTTGTATAAAAACTAAGTTGAATTCTCTGAAAAGACTAAATAAAGGTGAGTCACTAAACAAATGCTGTCAGATTAGATGGGCACAACTCAATTTTTAAAAAATGAGGAAAAATTTTAAAGGATCATAAGAATTTTGTACTCAGATTACTTTGTAATTGCCTTTCAGTTTTTGGTTTTTTAATGACCAATCATTAAACCTGTTCTCAAAAGTAAGACCTTATATATCAAAAGATGAACAAATAAATGTACATTTATACATTTATAAAATATGTATTTTTATAATTCTTCATTTTAAATGAATTTTTAAATTTACTGACTGCTAGCTCCAGTTGCTTCTGATGTGAGCATTTCTTCTGTAAAATTCATGGTTTTGACATTAAGACATTTGGAGCTTTGTGTTGGACTGGCTGGAACAGCCCAAGCTCTGTTCCAATCTCCCTCTAGAAACAGGATATCTTTCAACACGTTAGCTCAGTGAGTCATGTGGCCCCGAGGTATATAATTTAGGGTGGCTGCCTTTTGGGGTTTCTCAGCTGCAATGCAAGTGGGGCACATGTAGACAAAACTTCATCCACCCCAGGCAGCTTTCCTGAGCCTTGGGAGACTGGCTCACAATGATTCTAGGCTTCTATTGTTTTTTTGTTGCCTATGTGTTAGTAATAAACCTACTTTGTGTAACCTGTGTGTGGGGGTGTTCTGTCTCACTGGACTCAAACAAGTTGGAACCCAGTGCACAGCAAACCTGCTTCATAATAATCATGTGGACAGATTTGGGTCACTGTGCTTATCAATTCTGGTTTATAGACATTATCAGAGTCAATGGGATGAGTGAAAGTAGACCAGCTCCAACCTCACCAATGTTTCAGGAGTGTGTTCCGGGGCATTGCCTCAGAAATACAGCACTTGTCCCTCTGTTCTCCTCTGTTTTCTCTAGGATGCTGGTACTATGTGGGGTTTTATTAGTCCATTCGAGAACAAAAGGCCACCTGACTTCATATCAAAGGACTTGTGAGAGTCCTGTAGCTCATAAACTAACTTTGTATTTTTAAAACAGTTACTCACAGTTTCTGGATTTTAGCTTTCTGGACTGTAAAGTGAAGACATTGGATTTGATATTCTTTAAGATCACCTTAAATCCTAATATTTGACAACTATGATTCTACACTTCTGCTTAAGCCACATATCCTGCTCTAGGAACATGTTTGCCCTTGCAAAATTTATATATGTAAACTTCACCTTTGGTAAATACATCAATCTAGAGATTCTAGGAAAGGTGTTTTCTTGGCCACTGTCAGTACTTTAACATGAGAAAAATAGTGCCTGCTTTATAGCACAACCTATGTTTACTAAAAAAATCCAAATCAAACTGAAAAAAGTCATCATTAAAGAATGAACCATTACAGGAAATGACAGATGAGGGAAAGAGTCTTACACAATCATCAGTCCCTCCACTTTACAGAGAGAGACATTTGTTCATCCAAAGACACTCAATTTGAACATTAGGCTTTTTTTCTCCATTATTTTTGTTTGTTTATTTATTTATTTATTTTTGTAGAAAAACATATATAACATAAGGATTGCCATTTTAAGCATTTTTAAACGTACAATTTCATGGAATTAATTACATTCACAATGATGTGTCACCATCATTTCTGTTTCCCAAACTTTTTTGCCATGTTAAACATAAACTCTGTACCTATTAAGCAATAATTTCTCATTATCTTTTCTCCCCATTTCTGGTAACTTCTAATCTACTTCTGTCTCTGAAATATTTTTTTCTTTAATTTATTTTTTCTTAATTGACGCATGATAATCATATATATTTATGGAGTACAACATGATATTTGGGTTACATTTATACAGTATGCAATGATCATATCTGGGTATTTAGCATAACCATCACCTCCAACATTCATCACCTCTTTGTGTTGGGAACATTCAAAATCCTCTCAACTAGCTTCTTGAAGTTATACAGTAACTTATTATTGACTGTAGTCTCCCTATATTGCTATAGAACACTAGATTTTATTCTTCCTATCTCTACATTTCGTGTACATTGACCACCCTCTCCCCTTTCCACCTTCCTTCCTCCCCTTACTAGTCTCTAGTAATCACGATTCTACTCTCTACTTTTTTGAGATCAACTTTTTTAGCTTCCTCATATCAGTGATAATGTGGAATTTCTCTTTCTGTGCCCAGTTTATTTCACTTATAATTTTCTCTAAGCTCATCCATGTTGCTGTGAATGGCAGAATTTTATTCTTTTTTATGGCTGAGTAGTGTTCCATTGTATGTATATAACACATTTTCTTTATCCAATCATCCATTGATGGATATTTCAGTTGTTTCCAAATCTTGGCTATTGTGAAATAGAGCTGCAATAAACATGGGAATGCAGATATCTCTTCAACTTGTTGATTTCCTTTCCTTTGGATAATATACCCAATTGTGGGACTGGTAATTCTATCTATAGTTTTTTGAGAAACCTTCACACTATTTTCTATAATGGCTGTACTAATTTCCCCTAACAGTGTGTAAGAGTTTCCCTTTCTCCACATCCTCACCAGCATTTGTTATTTTCTGTTCTGCGTTTTTTTTTTTTTATAATAGCCATTCTAACTGGGGTGATATGATATTTCATTGTGGTTTGAAATAGTAGGAACATTAACATTTATTGTACACATGGTATACCAGGCATTATACTAAGTTCTATTTCTCATTTATTTCTCATGACAACTCCATGGGATAGGTTTTGTTATTAGGCCTGCTCAGATGAGAGAAGCAGACCTTCGGTAAGTAAGTGGCTGAAAGTCAATTTAGCAATGAATGGTAAAGGTGGGCTTCCCACTCTGGGAGCCTGACTCCGGAGGCTGGCCTCAACTCAGAACAACTTCATGGCTCGGAGCCTTTTCCACTGCATTTCTTCCTTGTTCTCTTCTGTCTCCTGGTTTCCTCCTCTGAAAAGCAGTCTATCTTCATCCCATTGAAAGGAGGACCTTGAGACACACGCACACATGATTAGAATGCTGAACATGTAATCCCTGCAGAAATGTGGCTAATTCGTGATCATTAAAGAATATTACTGAGTTTGCTTAAGGGTCCTCACACCAAGGAGAAAAAAAAAAGATGATCTTGTTGATCACTAAATGGTCCTTTTAGAATTTATTAATATTTATTTGGAAGCTATTTTAAAAGAAGAAAAGAATGTATCCACGAGACTTGCTCTTTCCTGTAAGGTCCATCTGGTATTTCTCAGGTATGGATGCCAAATCACACGATTTAAATAACACCTACAAAGGGCTGTTCCTTTTATAAGTTGAAAATCTGTCTGATTTTTCACACTCTCACCAAATCAATGTGTAGAGAAAAATTTTATAAATAAAAATATGTCCTTTCTTGCTGCTGCTGCTTCATGTTATGATTAAATGAGTCCTAACTTTCATTTGGAAGTTTTACAAATCTCCCTGGTAGGATTCTACAGATAATAAGAGCTAAGTCTTCCTTAGAGGTGGACATTTAAGCCTTTTCTTCTGCAGACCAGCAAGTCCCTTCCTCTGCCATTAATCCTATGATCTGTTTACTTCTTTTAAGATTCCTCAGTCTCAAAAACCATCTTTCATGATCCCAGCTTTTCTCTTTTTTCTAGGCCATTTTCTATTGTTACACATATCACAGGATGACATAACGATTTGCTTTTCCACTCGGGAATTTTGAGCTCCTTGAGAAGAGGTTCTGCTTCTTGTTCATCTCTCTGTCCTGAGCATCTAGCCCAGTAGCTGGTGTACAGAGTGTCCTCCACCACTGTTTGTTGCATTGAAATAATTCTAGGAGATAGCTTACCTCCACGACCAAAAAGGACAGAGTAATGCATGAGTAATTGTGTAGCCAGGGGTCAGAATTCAGTACTTCTCTTAGGAATCAAATGAAAAAGAATGACTGCACTAAGGTCAATAAATTACCAACTTGGTTTAGCTGAACTCCATTTGTAAACCATTTTATCTGATATGAAAATTACTGAAAGCATTATCCAAACCATTTGTGTTGCTCGTTCCCTCCATTCTGTGGCTCCGGCATTTGGGAATGTGTTGGTAGGAGCAGAAGAAATTAAATTTCATATAAATATGGACAAAATGGATTTTTGTTATATTTGTTTGAAGTGATATGTTTGTCTAGTGAGCACAAAATTGAAAAGATTCAAGAAAGAGAGTGAGCAAAACCACAGTGATTTGAAATGTTCAATTCAAAGTAATTTTTCAAGCATCGTGTTGGGAGAAACTTTACGACCAGTTCTCCTACCACCCCCAGTGTTATTTCAGAGCTTGAGATTCTTGTCCCAAATATGCCCCTTTATAGCATGAAATAATATTTAAGAAATATTTTCCAGACTTCACATTACCTAGTGATATATCTGTAGCTAATTTAAATGTCAGGATAAAAGAAGTTCTCTGTTCTGTCTTATTTTGTAAATGTCAAATGCTATTGCAATAAATACCAGAAGCAACCAATTTTTTTTGAAGTAATGTATCTTTGTTATAGAATATATTTTCTCTGAATTAATAACCTGTTTAATCAACTAAGTTCTGTCTTGGCTGTCTAGTAAGTGATTAATCTCAGGTAAGTGATTAAAACTCTCTAAATCTCCATTCCCTCATTAGTTAAGTAAAATCCTTATGTGATAACATGAAAGAACATATGTGAAGCCCATAACACAGTACATAAAATGTATTAGAAAAATCAATCAATGCTACTTTTTTCATAAAAAAATTTTTCACCAAAAAGTATTTTTTCATAGAAAAATACTAGGGATGATATTTATGTCACCACTCAGATTTCTCTCTTTTAAAAACATTTCTTTTAAATATTCATCTAAATCTTCACAACTCTTATCTTATTATTCTATCCTGAAATATGTTTTACTAGTTCCTATGAAATTGCATAATCAAAAAGAAATTAAGACGAAGTTTTCTGTCTTTTTGGTGACTCAGCTCTTTCTTGTCACAATGGAACTAAAATAAATTGCACAGGTGGCCACATTTCAAGTAAGTTAATTAGTGTTGCTAAAGGTATGGCATTTGGGAAAACTGAGCAAACCATCTTTTTTCTAAATAACACAAAAAAATGTATTACCTGAGTTCTACATTGACTTCATTTTGGCAAATTTTCATGCCTCCCCCTAAACTGAGGTTACAGAGGGACTGGAAAAGTATGATGAGATCAGCTCAGAAAAAGATGACCTTTCTAGCCTCTATCTCATAACGAAAAGGGGCATGAGAATGTGTGTATGTGCGTGTGTGCACACACTTCCGTTCTAGAATAGAGGGCAAATCTACAACCAGCCCTTTTACCCAAAACACCAGTGACAACGATTATGGTTTAATACCTTCCACCTCAGAGATGCTCCAGCCAGTATGTATTACCTGAGTTCTACATTGACTTCATTTTGGCAAATTTTCATGCCTCCCCCTAAACTGAGGTTACAGAGGGACTAGAAAAGTATGATGAGATCAGCTCAGAAAAAGATGACCTTTCTAGCCTCTATCTCATAACGAAAAGGGGCATGAGAATGTGTGTATGTGCATGTGTGCACACACTTCCGTTCTAGAATAGAGGGCAAATCTACAACCAGCCCTTTCACCCAAACAAAACACCAGTGACAACGATTATGGTTTAATACCTTCCACCTCAGAGATGCTCCAGCCAGTCCACAGCTCCGAAGGGGCTGTCAACAGGCACATTCAAATAACTATTATGTTTGTTAGGATGTAAAATAAGAGTGAAAACACTCAGAGACACAACACTTTGGTGAATAACATTGTGTTTGTAGTCCTTAGATGGATTTTTTATAGGCTGTCTTTACTCATTTCTAGCCTTTAGATGATTTCTATGTCTTTGGCATATTTGAGATGGCTTGATAATTTACTTCAAGTTTAGGGAGTTGTTGGAAAACTTAACACTTATGCTGAGTACCAATCCTTCCTACAGGGAAATTAATATTGTGTCATTTATCGCAGTGTCCAGAATGAGGAGGAAGATAGCGTCAAGGAATAAAAGCAGCTAATAAAAATTAGCATTAATTTATCATGTGCCAGGTATTATTTCGTTCTCTTTACAGGGTTATATATGTGAATCGTCAACGATCTCTAATTAACATTATGCTCATTTTAAATGTGAGAAAATGAAGAACAGGGAATTTAAATAATTTTCTCAAAGTTTCATAGTGATTAAATGGTAGTTATAATTCAAATCCAACTAATCTGACACATGGCCTAACTTAGTTTTCTTTGGCAACGTCAAATATTCTGTACATTTTTTACTTAAGGGGTCAAGGTCTTAATATGAACTCAAAGGGTCAGTTATATTCTCATAGGAAAAAATTCCCCAAGACCTCTATGACTTCGTCTCAATATAGCTTTCCCAACTTATCTTGATATGAATCTTTTATAAATTGGATGCTTTATCCAAATTGGGATGCTGACTTTTTCTCAAACCAGTTATAGGCCTTTTTGTGTCCATTCAGCTTCCAATGTTTTTTGCTGTATTTTATATTATTTTTGCTTTTTAATCTCTATCAGTGCAAATTCTTTCCCTATCTCCAAGCCTCTTTAAGGTACAAATGTCCTTTCTGGGGGGTCTTTCTTTCCAGGTGAAATCAATTTCTCTTACTTCACTTTGCTTGGACATCTCTTAAATCTGTGGTTAGTCCTTTAGTGTTTCTGTCTTCTGTGCTTTACCAGATTGTACATTATTTAAAACTAATGCTGCTACTTAAACATAGCAGATACATATCTTAGTAAATGTGTGACACAGGTCATGAGAGAGCAGAGGATAACCTGGCCTTTCCATTTTAATGCCGGGAAAACCAAAGCCAAGTCCTAAGTTTGATGGGCCAGAGAAGCAGAGTCTTGCTTTTGTTCAGGTGCATTTCTCAGTCTAGGGAAGACTATTTTTTTTTTCCAGCATTGAGCCCCAGGGACATAGTCTACTTTCTTCCCTTCTTTAGTGTGGCCACCACTCACTCTATCCCTTGGGAGGGGTCTTACTTCACAAGACTGCAGAGCAGGAGTGTCAGCTCCCTGGGTACCATCTTCTTTGTGCCATCCAAGGACAAGCTCAAAGCATCTTTTCCCTTTAAGGATTTCCTACTCATTATTATGAAGAATACAGGGATAAAAGAGAAAATGTGAAGAAATTAAAAAGCTTAAGTAGTCTGTTGCAACTTTATGAGTGTGGTCCCTGGTGGGTTTTTCCTCTCTCTTGCTGGTGTAGACACTTGGAGTTACTTTAGACTTTTCTCAACCTTTATTTCTAGGGGGATTGTTCCTGAGAGCAATAATCAGGACAGAAAGCAGGTGACCATCCAGGTGCCCATGTACACTCAGGGAGGTAGGAAGGCATAGTGATTAGAGCACATCTTTGGGGATAGCAAACCAGTGTTTGAATCTTAGCTCTGCTGCTCTGTAGCTATACGATCCTGGAAAATTTATTTAATGATTCTAAAATTCAGGTTCTTTATTTGTGAAAAGAAAGTATTATTGTACTTACATTAAAGGATTATAACATTTGAGAGAAACACATGTATAGAGTTCTCTGGGTAGGCAATGCTAAGCTTCACCATTATCCAGTTTTCTACTTCTAGGCACAGGGGACATTTGCCTTCCCATTCCCTGGATGCCAGGAATGGTCATGTGACACAGCCAATCGAATATGAGTATGACTAATGTGTGTCACTCGGGGTAGAAATATTTATTGCTGGTGATGGACTTTCCTGTCTGTCCTTTCCTGAATATTGAATGTGGAAGCATGTGTTGGTTTGATGCTGTCATGAGGTTACAAAAACCCGGAAGACTGAGCCATCAATCGCATGGAGGTCACCTCCGGAGAGTCACTCATGCCTGGAAAAGACTTTGTATATGCAGGAAATAAAATTTTGGTTGTGTTTATCTTCTGTAATTATGGGTTTGTTTGTTATTACAGCATAACCATAAGGAACAACGTTCCCATGAACTCGTTCTGGGTCTTTCCACATGAAATCAATGTCTCCTATTTTATTTTGCTTCAACCTCTCTCAAATCTGTGGTTAGTCCTTATTTGTGCTCCTGTCTTACGTACTTTACCAGATTATAAATTCTATATAGACTATGAGTCTATAAGTTATATATAGTCTATGACTCATGCAGTGCTTAATGCAGTCTATGACAGAGTAAACATTTAAAAATTGATACTTTTAAAAATGGGTAATTTGCATTTCCAGGGACCGCAATACTGGGAAATGCCTATGTTAATAGGATCCAAACCAGTCCCACATAGAAATATTTCCTCATGCTTAGCATTGGCATGCTTTGATGAAAATTCTCATGAATATAGCCCATCAGCATTATATAGCATATTCCCATGTAACATTTACCAGCAAAAAATTCCTTATTTTAGTAAGATAAATAGAAACCTTTTGGAATAAACCTTTCTATAAGAAGACACAGTTCATTTTTTTTTTCCACACAAAGATTAATGACCATTAATAGCTCTCTTCCTTATTTTAGTAAGATAAATAGAAACCTTTTGGAATAAACCTTTTTATAAGAAGACACAGTTCATTTTTTTTTTCCACACAAAGATTAATGACCATTAATAGCTCTCTTTACCACATCTCTCTGGCACTATCATTTCATGCATTTGCAAATTTAGTGTTTTCTTTTTCTCTTTTCTTATGAAAAATTCATTATGTTTCTACATGCCACAAACATCCTTAGTGAATAATGTGTTTCATTCTTCTAGTAGGTGAAGGTGATTTTTAACAATATTACAGAGTTCACAATTTATATAAGCCTATGAATTTCATAACTGGAGTTGGGTTACTCTTTCAACTAAGTAGTATGGTATTAATTCCATGGTAAGTGTGGTTTGAAGCAAAGGGTACCCTTTACTGCTCAGTGTCAAGGCATGATCCTAGTGCTGTCTTGTGTGACTCTCTCAAGTTTCAAAAATTCTCTCCCCCTCTCAACAAGGTGAGGGAAAGAAAAGCTCCAATAGTTATTATATGCCTGTCTGGGAGATAGTAGGTAAGTGTGGTTTGAAGCAAAGGGTACTGTTTACTGCTCAGTGTCAAGGCATGATCCTAGTGCTGTCTTGTGTGTCTCTCTCAAGTTTCAAAAATTCTCTCCCCCTTTCAACAAGGTGAGGGAAAGAAAAGCTCCAATAGTTATTATATGCCTGTCTGGGAGATAGTAGCAGCATCCATCTCTGAAGTTCTGAAGGGCAAGCAAGGTAACTTACACTGATTTGTGCAGAGACACCACATAAAATTTAAAGAAAAGGATCCAGTGAACTATGATAGGCAAGGAAGTTTTCTTCACGATGATTTTCTTCATCCTGTTTACTGATGGATGGCTTAACAAGCTTGGTGAAGCTCTTCAGGGCATTCATTTTCAAACTTATTTTCAGCTCTATGTTGCCTTCAACATTGTTTCCTTCTTTCCTTCCTTCCTTCTTTCTTTTAACACTCTTGTTATATTTGTGTATACCTTTAATCAAGTTAAAATTCTTTACTAGGACAAATTAATGTATAAATAGGTATAAAAAACACATTTTTGCAATTTTTTTCCAGAAAGGCTCTACACTTTCATGCTCATTAACCGGTATAAAAATGTTTGTCTCATTCTATTCCCATCAATATCATTTTTTCACATCTTTGCTGATATAATGGATAAAGAATATGTATCTTGTAACTTATATTACTTTCATTATTAAGTTAAACATTTTTTCATGTAGGATTCATTTACTTCTTTTCCTTTTCTAAAATTCTTATCTTCTTATTCTTTAGATGCTCTTCTAAGATCCTTGATTGGTTATTCTTATAATTTTTGTTATTTCTTCATATATTAGAAACACATATCCATCATTCCATAGTTGTAATTTTCCACTCATATTTTATTTCTCTTGTAATTGTGTTTCTTCTATCATATCTGAGTTCTGGGGCTATCAAAGCAGTTGAAATTTCTCAAGAAGCTATTGCTGATAGCAGTGGAAGGGTACAGAACAGGTTAGGCATTGTCAACCAGGTAGTCAACTTGTACTGAAGACAGCCAGCATGCAGCTGATAAACATGTTAAACATTCAGATATAGTTTTCTAAGCTCTTGGTCTACCAGTGGTTGACATTTTACCACATAAGAGGAAGTCTACATATGATTATGTGGCTTCATCTTTTACAGTGATAACATAGCAACAGCTTTTGTTAGTTTGCAGGAGCCAGAAACAGATTGAATTCTTGGCACAATATAGGGAAAGAGCTTTCACAGACTCAGCTGGTTATGGCGCTCCCTGTGTTGTAAATGTTACTGGAGGCAGACCCTGTAAGTGAGGCTTCCATACTGTGAATGACACATCACCCAGCAACAACCATCTTCTCACAGGTCTCCCAGAGGGAGAAGAACATGCCAAAGTGAAGATACTAGGAAAGAGGGTGACTAAACACTGCCAAATTGCTATCTCTTCAATATAAAACACTTAGGAGCAAGCCATAAAAAATAAACATGCATGTCACTGATTTGTTCTTATTATTAAAAGTGAGAAAAATTACAAGTCTAGTGACAAAATAGTGCCTATTTTTTTATCGCATGCCCAGATGTTGGCAGAGGTGAAAAGAGTGACTCAGATTCCCAATCAAGGTCAGGTCAGCTCTGAAAAATATTGAAAGATAAACTAAATTAGTTCGATTTTCCTATCTGTGACCCATTTGAAATCTTGGAAGCCTATGCTGTGCTCATTTAGGGGCTGCCACTTTTCAATAAAAGTATATATCTCCCTATCATGACTCATTCATTTATTAACTAAGCATTTATTATCTATCCTAAATAGGTAATTTCTGTTCCAGGTATAGAGGATTTAGGATCATAGATGTTGTCAGTGTCAGAAAATAAATGCAAACTCTTTTCTCATAAATATTTGACAATCATAATTTGGAGGCCAAAGGAATGAATATGGCTTAAAGCAAGAGGGAATCCTGGGATTAAATTACACCACCAGGATCCTCTTTTCCTCTTTCTCTCTCCTCCCAGGTCTTCTTCTTCTTTATAGGCTTTCATCTCAGGAGGTCTCTCTCTACATGTCAGCAAAGGAGATTCCTGGCAGTTTCCTGCTTACATGGGCCATTCAAATATTAACAACATAAGGAGATAAACTGTCTCCAAGTGGCCAGATTCCCTAAACAGTGAAAGATGTGTCTGTGTGATGAAAATATTATCTCAGAAGAGGGTGTGAGAGTTTCTAAATAGAATTCATTGAGCAGTAAAAAGAATAAGTAAGAAGCTTATACATTTTTGTACCTTTAAAAGAAGACTCTTTATGCTCAAGAAGAGTACAGTCTAACAGAAAAGAAAGACAAAGCATAAATAGCTATAATTGAATGTGGTAGTGTTGTTACAGAAATACTTTCAAAAATCTGTAAGGCAATTCTGATCTGGTGTGGTGGAGTAAACTCCAACAAAGCCTCTCCGCCTATAAAGAACAACTCTAAACTCTGGAGAAAATACAAAAATACCTGAAGGCTCTGGAGAGCAGACAAACAGGCAGAATCTGAGGAAGTGTCAAAACTTTCGAGAAGAGAACACAATTGGGTGAATTTCTCATTATTTCAGGTGTTAGCCTGAAAGTAGGTTAAAACTTAAAATTCCAGTAAAAAAATTAGAGACTTTCTGACCTGAGGAACCAGAGGACAGAGTTCAGGGAAACTACAGCTGTTGGAAAGTGAAGTATGTGGGGATCTAGGAACAAAAAAGGCAGGAGAGAAATAGCCCCAAATTTTGGGAAAAAAAATTCTGCCCAAATTGCTGGCTAACCATGGAACCACATATTTGTGTGGCAGAATAAAGCAGTCTAGCTAAAGATAAAGAAACTGAATTGAGATTGGGGAGTTGATCCCCAAAAGATAATTTGTAACTTGAATCTAACCAAGTTAACCATATATTGAAACAAATGAAAATGCTCACTCTTTGAAGGAATATAACAGAACCTATAATAAAACCTTCTAGGATGTGACAGAAAAGTACTCGACATTTGAAGAACTAGGAAACTGTGATCCATCATCAAGAAAACAGACAATCTACAAAGACCAACCGGAATTAGAACACATGGATTTTAAACCAGCTATGTGTGATGATTTAAATGAAAACAAAAAGATCTCTGGATAAGCTTAAAAAGCAAATGGAAATGGCAAAGGAAAGAGTCTGAAGAAGAGAGAGAGCCTCAGAAACCTGTGAGACAATGTTAAAAATCTAATGTATGTATAACTGTAATTGTAAAGGATAAGAGAAATAAAATGGAGCAGAAAAAACTTGAAATCACAAAAGGACAAGGAACAAACACAAAAATAAATTAGACTTCATCAAGATTAAAAACTCTTGTTTATCAAAGGACATTATCAAAAAAATGAAAATACAATCTATAGAATGGGAGAAAATATTTGCAAATCATATTTCTGGTAAGGGTCTAGTATCCGGAATATATTAAGTATCCTTACAACTCAACAACAAAAAGATGAATAATCTAATTTAAAATGGGCAACAAACTTTAAAGACATATCTTCAAAAAGATGTACAAACAGCCAAAAACACACGAAAAGGTGCTCAATATCATTAGATATTCGAGAAATGATTAAAATTACAATGAAATACAGCTTCACACCAACTAAGATGGCTATGAAAAAAAAAAAAAAAACACAGGCAGTCTCTTCCCCAGTGTGTAGACTTGGTGCCTTTGCCAAAGAATAGATGGCTGTAGGTGTATGGGTTGATTTCTGGATTCTCTGTTCTATTCCATTGATCCATGTGTCTGTTTTTATGCCAGTACCATGCTGTTTTGATTATGATAGCTTTGTAGTATAGTTTAAAGTCAGGTAGTGTTATGCCTCCAGCTTTATTATATTTATTTATTTATTTGCTCAGAATTGCTTTGGCTATTCATGGTCTTTTGTTATTCTGTATAAATGTAAGGATAGTTTTTTTCCATTTCAGAGGAAAATGTCATTGGAATTTTGCAGATAGATCTACCATATGACCCAGCTATACCACTGCTTGGAATATACCCAGAGGAATGGAAATCATCATGTTGAAGGGATACCTGTTATCCAATGTTAATTGAAGCACTTTTTACAATAGCCAAGAGTTAGAACCGGCCCAAATGTCCATCATCAGATGAGTGGATATGGAAAATGTGGTACATCTACACAACCGAATACTACTCTGCTATGAAAAAGAATGAAATACTACCATTCACAGCAACATGGATGGACTTAGAAAAAATTATATTAAGTGATATAAGTCAGGTACAGAAAGAGAAATACCACATGTTCTCACTTGTGGGAGCTAAAAATAAATAAATAAATAAATACACAAACAAACAGGGGGTGGGAAGAAGATACAACAATCACAATTCCTTGAAATTAAGACAAGTAAACAGATAATGATGACGATGGGCAGGAGTGGGGAGAGGGAAGGGGGAGGAAGGGTTCAGTAAAGAGACACAAAAATCAACCACATTGTATACTGGTAAAATTAAATTGAAAAAAAACCCCAACAAATAAAGTATTAGTAAGGATATAGAAAAATTGGAAATTGTGTACATTGCTACTGGGAATGTCAAATGGTACAGCCATTGAGAAAAATAATTAAAAAGAGAAACTCCAATAGATATCTTTATATGAATGCTCATAGAAGCACTAGTCGCAATAGCCAAAAGATGGAAACAACCTCAAATGTGCGTCCATGGATGAATAGATAAACAAAATGTGGTATAGCCATGTAATGGAAGGCTATTCAGCAAAATGAATTAAGTACTGATACATGCTACACGCATGAACTTTGAAAGCATTCTATTAAGCAAAAGAAGCCAGACACAAAAGGCCACACGTATAATTTTATTTATATGAAATATCCAGAATAGTTAAGTCCATAGAGACAGAAAGTAGATTGGTGATTGTCAGGGACTGGGTAGGGAGGGGACTGGGGAGTGGTTATCTGATGGATACAGGATCTCCTTTAGGGGTGATAAAAACATTTTGGAACTAGATAGAGGCCATGGTTGCACAACATTGTGAATGTACTAAATGCCACCAAATTATATACTTTAAAATAGTTAACTTTTAAAATGTGAATTTTGCTTTTTTTTGATTTAGCTGGATCCATATGTTGTCCTTCTTTTATAGCAGTTATACTCTGAGTATATCTTTTTATCTGTCTCTGTAAACTACATATTCTGTTTGGAATTTTATTTACCTCTATTGGTGATGTGACCTTGGCAGGAAGAGCAAAAACCCAGAATCTAGTTTTTGCCCCCTAATAGTAAGTAGAAGTGGTGTGTGTGTGTGTGTGTGTGTGTGTGTGTGTGTGTGTGTGTGTGTGTGTGTGTCAGAGAGTACACACTTTGAAGCCTCTGGTATTATTCTTTCTATATCCACATCGGCACTGCTCTTGATCAGGAACTGTTAACCTCAGTCACAGTCACATAGTACTCATGTGTAGAGGGGATATTCAGGAAGGAGGAAACACTGAAA
>NW_007731637.1:0-297 GCF_000696425.1 Galeopterus variegatus
ACATGAGGGTTGACGATCAGCTTTGTATCTCTTGAATATTCATAATAAAAATATTTTTTTTTTAAAAAAGGAAAGAAACAAAACCTAGGAGCTCTCTAGTTAGCACACTTGGTTAGAGTGCAGTGTTGATAACTCTAAGGTCAAGGGTTCTACCCCTGTACCAACAAGGCACCAGAAAAAAACAAAAAAGAAAAGAAAAGAAAACAGGAAAAAAAGAAGGGGAGGAATCACCACCACCCCTAATATTCAAGGCGATAACAAACAGAATTGGCACTATGACTGATTAAATGAGTAAAT
>NW_007731637.1:5707-6988 GCF_000696425.1 Galeopterus variegatus
CATCCATATCTTCAGGCTCTACTTCTAATTCTAATTCTCTTGCTATTTCCACCAAATATGCCGTTACTTCCTCCACTGAATCTTGAACTCCTCAAAGTTATTCATGAGGATTGGAATCAATGTCTTACAAACTCATGTGAATGTTGATATTTTGACCTCCTCTGTGATTTACAGATGTTCCTTATGGCATCTAAAATGGTGAATCTTTTCAAGAAGTTTTTCAGTTTACTTTTCTGAGATCCTTCAGAGAAACTGCTATTTATGACAGGACATATAAACTTATAGAATGTATTTTTTAGGTAATTAGGCTTCGAAGTCAAAATTACACTTTGAAGTATGGACTACAGAACAAATGTGTTGGCAGGCATTAAATCATCATTAATCTTGTACATCTCTACCAGAGCTCTTTGGTGAGTAGGTGCATCATCAGTGAGCAGTAATGTTTTAAAATAAATCTTTTTTTTCTGAACAGTAGTTCTCAACAGTGGGCTTAAAATATTCAGTAAATTATGCTGTAAACAGATGTGTAGTCATATAGGCTTTGTTTTTCCATTAATAGAGCACAGGCAGAGTAGATTTAGCATAACTCTTAAGGGCACTAGTTTTTTTGGAATAACAACTGAGAATTGGCTTCAATCCAAAGTTGTCGGCTACATTAGTCCCTAACAAGAGAGTCAGCCAGACAGATTTGAAGCCAGGCATTGACTTCTCTCTAGCTATAAAAATCCTGGATGACATCTTCTTCCAAAAGCTGTTTTGTCTACACTGAAAATCAGTTGTTTACTGTAGCTACCTTCTTTAAGGATCTTGGCTATTCTATTAGAATTAGGTATTAGCCACAGCGTCTACATCATCACTTGCTGCTTCATCTTGCAGTTTTACATTATGGGGCAGGTCTTCTTTCCTTAAACATCATGAAACAACTCCTGCTATCTTCAGCCTTCCTTCTGCAGCTTCCTCTTCTCTCTTAGCCTTCAGAGAATTGATGAGAATTAGGGCCTTGCTCAGGATGAGGCTTTGGTTTAGGGAATTGTATTGGGTTGCTTTATCTTCTATTTATATAGATAAAACTTTCTCTTTATCAGCAATAAATCTGTTTCAATTTCTTATCATTTGTGTGTTTACTGGAATAACAATTTTTAAAAATTAATAATTAATTTATTAATTAATGTATTTTTTAAATTCTCAATATAGATTGTAGTTGATTTTCATGTCCCTTGATGCATTCCTCTTTCCCCCCTATCTCTCTTCCCTCCCTGCCTCACTACATCATATCTGTTC
>NW_007731637.1:9586-12042 GCF_000696425.1 Galeopterus variegatus
TGAGGTCTGTGTATTGGGTCACCTTAGTTATTTAGAGGCACCTAAGTAGTAATGGCCTTTAGGCACATTTTCACTTGGAAAACATTTATGTTCAAGCTTGGCCCATTTTTGAAAGGTCCAGTCATAGCTCTTCAAAATGATTTTGTCTCCAGTCCTTCAGTTGTGTCTCTTCTAAAGCTATACAATCTGTGAAAAACAATAGTCAATGTCATGAATTACCTATCTCTGTTTGTAAAGTGACCATCAGAAGTAACTCTTGGATGTTACCCACTCTTGTAATTTTCATTGTTCCAGGGCATCCCTGATTATGGCAGTGATGTGACATCAGTTCAACATCCACTGTTAAGAGAGCTCCATCCAGCATAGCATCATTGGGGACATACATATGATGGGGACTTTCATAAGATTCAATGATTTAATTCTTAACATTAGGCAAAATTATTTCATTCATAGTCTTATATCTCCACTGAGTTAGAAAAATATTTAAGGTTAGCATATTCATTTGGTGAGCATTTTAGAAATAAAGATTACAAAGAAAATTTCTGAAGCAAGAGAAGGTACTACATCTGTTCCTGGTCACCAATTTTTTCATGGAAAGTGAGAGAAAAAAGAATCATGTTAAACCATATAATTAATATAATGATTTTTAATGCATAGTTTGCATTTGTATATACATATGCATTTAAATAACCTTACTTAGAAATGCATACACATCTACATATGTATATGCAGGCAATAATGTTGAATTATGCACTGATATGTATGGTATATACATACATGAACATTTTTATGTGTGATTAATTTCACTGTTTTGATTCAAATATTCAATTTTAATTTCTACTTTAGTCATTTCTTAATATCTTTAGCAATGAATTTTTAAATATTCCCATTTATGCTATCAATTTTGATAAAATACATCTATCTTTATGAATGGATGTGTAATATTGAATTGGTCAGCTTTTGCATAATAATGATTGGTAACTAACCACTTAAAACTGAATGGCTTATAAGTACTAAGCATTTCTTTCCATGTTTGTGGACGTTCATGTTAACAATGATCTGGCTGATAANTCTTCTTCCCCCCCTTTATTTGTTTGTGTATTTATGTATTTATTCATTTATAGCTCCCACAAATAAGTGAGAATATGTGGTATTTCTCTTCCTGTGCCTCACTTGTTTCACTTAATATAATTTTATGTAAGTCCATAAATGTTGTTGTGAATGGTAGTATTTCATTCTCTTTTATAGCAGAGTAGTATTCCATCGTGTACACATACAACAGTTTCCTTATCAACTCATCCTATATATTGGACAGCCTAAAGCCTCTACAAAAAATACTCTTAGAGTTGATAAATGATTTCAGCAAAATTGCAAGATAGAAAATCAACACACAACAATGAGTGGCATTTCTATACTGCAACAATGAACATGCAGAAAAAGAAATCAAGAAAACTAGCCCATTTACAATAGCCACCAAAAATATAAAATACTTAAGAATAAAGTTATCCAAGGATGTGAAAAACCTCTACAAAGAGAAATACAAACCACTGCTGAGAGAAATTTAAAAGGACACAAGAAGATGGAAAGATATCCCATGCTCTTGGATCAGAAGAATTAACATTGTGAAAATGTCCATATGATGTATAGTGGTCTACAGATTCAATGCAATCCCCATCAAAATTCCAATGATATTTTTCTCAGAAATGAAAAAAAAAAAAAAAAAACCTATCTAGACATTTATATGGAATAACAAAAGACCACACATAACCAAAGCAATCCTGAGCAAAAAAATAAAAATAAAGATGGAGGCATAGCACTAAATGACTTTAAACTATACTGCAAAGCTGTAATAACCAAAATAGCACGGTACTGGCATAAAAACATACACATGGATCAATAGAATAGAATAGAGAACCCAGAAATCAACGAATATACCTACAGCCATCTGATCTTTGACAAAGGCAGCAAATCTACACACTGGGGAAGAGACTGCCTCTTCAGCAAATGGTGCTGGGAAAACTGGATATTCATATGTTGGAGAATGAAACTAGACCTGTACCTCTCACCATATACCAAAATCAACTCAAAATGGATTAAAGAACTAAATATGTATCCTGAAACAATAAAACTTCTTAAGGAGGTCCAAGCCCGTTGCGCACTCAGGAGAGTGCAGCACTGGGAGCACAGCAGTGCTCCCACCGCAGGTTCGGATCCTATATATGGATGACCGGTGTGCTCACCGTGCTCACTGGCTGAGCACGGTGTGGCCGGTCTCAAAAAAGGACAAAAAAAAAAATAGAAAATATATCTAATTTTGGGCCGGCCCAGTGGCACACTGGAGAGTGCGCCGCTTGGGAGCGTGGCAATGCTCCCGCCGAGGGTTCGGATCCCATGTGGAGACCAGACCCTGCTCACTGGCTGAGCGCGGTGCTGCCGGTCTCAAAAAAGGACAAAAA
>NW_007731637.1:12767-18789 GCF_000696425.1 Galeopterus variegatus
GGCTATTATGTAATATGCAATACTGTTTACCATAATCACCCTGCCATGAAATAGTCCAGCAGAACTTCTTTCTCCGATCTAATTGTAATTTTGTACAACCTCTATCAGTCCCCTGTCATCTCCACTCCCCTCCACCTCCTAGTCTCTGGTAGCCCTCTATTCTCTATCTCTACAATATCAATAAACTTATCTTTTTCATTCGCAGACCTGGGTTTCAGCCTATCTTGATTTTTGACATACTTTCTCCAGTAAGCTTGATTATGCTTAGATTTTGATTAAAAGTGATAAATGTGTGACTCTTAATTTCACTTGAACATTTACAGGCCATTATATGGTTATTAGTTGGCCTAATTTTAATATTTCTGGGTCTCGGGGAATAAGGAGGCCTGAGGAGAAGGTGGGAGATGGGGAAATGGCTGACCGGTGGAGCAGTCTGAACACACATTTGTTGGTTGATTTCACCTTCCTATGTCAGCATGATTCATGGTGCCCCCCAATAATGACATTACTGACATCAGACATCATTGATCAAAGATCTCCACAACATACATAACAAAAATAAGAAAGCATGAAATATGGTAAGAATTACCAAAATGTGGCACAGAGATAAGAAGTGAGCACATGCTGTTTTCCAAGAAGAAGCCTGATAGACTTGACACAGAGTTGCCAAAAACCTTCAATTTGTAAAAAAAAACACAATATGCACAAGCCACAATAAAACCAGCTGAGCCTGTATAGGAAATCAATCACAGTCTTCCTCATGTTGGGTGAGGTCCACTGTAATTAACAGGACACCAGTCGTTAGTCTGATTCCTGATGTGTGGAACAATATTAAGGGTTCAGGAGGAGTAACTTTTCTTCGCAAGTTGGGTACTCATAAATGCCAGTGGCCATGTGAGCCTAAGTTAGTTGAAATTCATATTATTGAGCCTGCCCATGGCCTTCCATGACATTGGTTCATGAGACTCAGTGGATAAACTGGGAAAGGTGACTGACTGAGGTCTGTGTATTGGGTCACCTTAGTTATTTAGAGGCTCCTAAGTAGTAATGGCCTTTAGGCACTTTTTCACTTGCAAGACATTTACGTTCAAGCTTGGCCCATTTTTGAAAGACCAGTCACAGCTCTTCAAAATGATTTTGTCTCCAGTCCTTCAGTTGTGTCTCTTCTAAGGCTATACAATCTGTGAAAACCAATAGTCAATGTAATTGAATTACCTATCTCTGTTTGTAAAGTGACCATCAGATGTAACTCTTGGACGGAGAAAAAAGAATCATGTTAAACCATATAATTAATATAATGATTTTTTAATGCATAGTTTGCATTTGTATATACATATGCATTTAAATAACCTTACTTAGAAATGCATACACATCTACATATGTATATGCAGGCAATAATGTTGAATTATGCACTGATATGTATGGTATATACATACATGAACATTTTTATGTGTGATTAATTTCACTGTTTTGATTCAAATATTCAATTTTAATTTCTACTTTAGTCATTTCTTAATATCTTTAGCAATGAATTTTTAAATATTCCCATTTATGCTATCAATTTTGATAAAATACATCTATCTTTATGAATGGATGTGTAATATTGAATTGGTCAGCTTTTGCATAATAATGATTGGTAACTAACCACTTAAAACTGAATGGCTTATAAGTACTAAGCATTTCTTTCCATGTTTGTGGACGTTCATGTTAACAATGATCTGGCTGATAAAGGCAGGACTCAGCTGGGTGATTCTGTTGCAGGGCACTGAACTTGTCTCCATCTTATGGATTACATTTGATCTGGGGCAATGGCTGAAGGGCATTGAGGAAACATGGCGCAACATTGCCATGAAAAGTTGCAGGAACAAAGCTCCCAAATCATGCTGCACAGTCAAAAGAAAAATTACAACAAATTTAGTTTAAAGGTATCAATTAGCCTTTATTTGTGACTGTAGAATTGGTCCAAACAACATTTTAAAAGACAGAATGAGTGTTTTCATGATGCAGAGGAGGTTGGTTTTACAGAAAATACACAGCTGATGAAAGTATAAACAGAGAACAGAAAGTAGATTGTTAGTTTCAGAGTTACTTTCCTAGAAAAGGTTAAAGCAGAAGGAACTCCATTATAATAAAGAATAGGTAAACTACTTAGTTTGAGTTTGGTATGTGGGACTTTAGCATGAGGAACGACATTTTGGTTTGATTTGCTGAGCCTCATGCAGGAGCTCAGTCCAAACCAATGACCCCCTAAGAATTTTAACAAAAGAAAAATTAGGTATGATAATATCTAACACAGGTACACAAATCTGAAATATTTTTATTCATCTCAGTAATACCTATAGTTTCTAAACACATTTATTCCATTTATTTATCAAGGTATTTGATCATTTCATGGACAAATAATTATGTTTTCATCTTTTAAATATTAAATATGTTTTTAATGTAATTTTGCATTTATTTGAGCATTTCCAACATGTGTCTTTTAAGACATTTTTTAAATGCCCTGTTTGGGAAAAATAAACAAACAAACCTAAAACAACAAAAAACTCTTTCACTGAAGTAAATATCCCCTAAAACATAGCTTTTTACACCTTTGATAAAACATCTGTTATCTTGTTACAGTGTAAATTCTCCTTCACTAGGTTTTAGTTGGGTCTGCTGCTTTGATCTGTAACAAGTTCACAGTGATGTTGATGATGCTGACTTCTGGACAGATTTTGAGTGGAAAAGTTTTATGTTAAAGAAAATAATGCCACATGCGCATTTAATTTTTTTTTGTTTCCTTTTGTTTTTGTTTGTTTGGTCAGCAAAGGCTTTTTATTTGTTTCTCAAAAAATTTTTATGTATTTCATGCAATTTCTCACTGTTTTGTTTCCTTTATGATTTAATTAAGTTTTCTTGCTATGATCCCAAATTTGCTGATGATACTGAGAAACATATCTGAGTGTATTCTAGCTCCATCCCCTAACTGAAATAAATTCTAAGAGTTGGGGAGATAATGACCATACTGGGAAGTCAGCTGTCAATTCCCCAACACCAGCATCATTCCTCTAAGCACATTTCTCAAAATCCCTTTCCCTTTTTTAGTTTTCTGTAGAGTTGCTCAATGAGGTGCCCTTTATGAGATAAGGAAATCAGTAGAGGAGGACTCAATTCTTTCCATCAGCCCTTGCAAGCAGACAGTTGGACAGAGGTGAAGATTGGAGAGTCACCTGGTGAGGTTCTGCAGGCAGGTGAGAGCATCAGCACCCCCACCCTGGAATTCCCAAACGACTGAGGAGCCCACACCTTCAGTGGCAGGTGTGCTCTGGCTGCTAGGGGAGCACTAGAGTATGTGCTGTGTCTAGGATCAGCTTTCCTTACTGCCACACCTCACACTCTGTAAGATTGTGGTGTAGACTCTAATTCCCTCTATTAAAATAATTCTTGCTTTTCTAGAGTGGCTTCTCTACTACTGTTTGAATCCCAACTGTTGCCACAAGTCAGACTTCTCAGCGTATAAACTCTGCTCTTAATGAAGTCAAGGGAGACATTTTCAAGTGTGTGGTGTGTAACAGAGAAGAAGGAAAGAAGTTTAGGGTGCAGAAGATCGTCCTTGGCCCCTTCTACCACAACCTAAAAGTGACCTTCAAAGTCCATCTGCTTCTGAGAAATGCTCTCAGCAGAAGGAGGAACCAGGAGAAGCAGCTGAGGCAGCCCAGCCTCACACATCTGCTACCCTGGGGAGTTTATGTTATGACATGTAACACTGTGGGAGGGGTACTATAATCCTGTAGACAGTAATAAGTTGCAATATCTTCAGGCTCCAGGATGCTGATGGTGAGAGTGTAGTCTGTCCCAGATCCACTGCCACTGAACCTCGAGGAGACCCCACTTTGCAAAATGGATGCATAATAGATCAGGAGCTTAGGACCTTTCCCGGGTTTCTGCTGATACCAGCTTAATTCGTTACCAATATCCTGACTGGCCTGGCAATTGATGGTGACTGAGTCTCCTACAGATGCAGACAGGGAGGATGGAGACTGTGTCATCTGGATGTCACATCTGGTACCTGAGATTGGAAATATAATGTCAAATACCCACATGATTAATCATGTCACAGTAAGACTTCTGTGAAGAACCAGGCAGTACTGACCACACTGGTGGAGTAAATTCCTAGTTTTCTCCCTCCTTACCTGGGAGCCAGACCAGCAGGAACCCCAGGAGCTGAGTGGTGGCTTTCATGTCCATGTTGTGTCCTGACTGGAACTGAATACTGCACAGGGTGTAACCAGCCTTTGGATAAGTCTTCAGGGCCATGGGCTGTGCCCTGGGAACATGCAAATCACAGGAGCTGGGGCGGGGATGGGCACAGATGCAGTGCTGGCTCATCTCAGTAACTCAGCACAGGAGCAGTGTCCCCAGGTGTCTCAGGTCAGACCTGCACAGCACAGATTTGCCGGCAGAGATGGTATTTCTCTCTTTGGGGGTTCTTTTATTACAAAAGATGTTTTTGAGATTGAAATGGACCTGATGACTTGATGGAATAAAGCATTTTATACTGTTTTGTGACTTGATGGAATAAAGCATTTTATACTGTTTTGGAGTTTATGTAGATTTTTTTTTGTTTTTTCTCAAAGAATACATTATAAAGTCTTAGTGTGTGAGGCTCTCTCAGTTCTTCAACTTATTGTCAAATTGTTCTAGTGGGTATAAGATGCTTTTTGCTGTACTTAGGACTTTTCTGTGTTGTTTTATATTTTTAAATAAGAAAGCATTTGTCTTATGCATTCTAAAACATATTCAAAAGCATTTCTTAATGTCCCTAAACCATTGCTATTACCTAAATATGGGAAGCAATTTACTGCAGACACATACGGGTAACATCATGTTCCCTCAAAGTGTGTGTCACTAACAAAAATCTACCATTATTCAGAGCTATAACTCTCTTTAATACTCAAGGCCTAAATGGGTCTCTTTATTTTTATTCTGGGTTCCCTGATATTCTACCTCCTGTTCTTCCATTTGATATTATTTCTCATGATTCAACATCATGTTGGACTGAATAGTATTGCCAGATCTGATTACTTCAATAAAAATCAGTTTCTAATTCCAAACAAAGTGGACAAACCACCTGTGTTCTGATGACGGTTTTCTCGTCTGTGAAACAGGGTATTATCGTGGGGAGTCCTGAGGCTTTAACTAAATGACGCACTATGGAGTGTATATATATATATATGTATACACACACGTGTGTGCGTTTAGAGAAAAGCACCAGCAGTCTTTTCAAGCTCCTGTGAATATCTGAGAATGAAGTTGCCATGTAAGGTGTTACCAGCCAGCTGTCATTTTCAACTCAAAGTCATCGATATTTATTCTACAGCTAACAGATGTCTCTCTATAGGGTTTCATGTGCTAGTATTTTGGGGCTATTATAACATGAATTGGGTGGCTTTAAACAATACAAATGTATTCTTTCACTGTTCTGGATGCCAGTTTCAGATTCAGTTTCACTGGGAAAAGATCAGGGTGTTATTGGGGTAGGGTCCGAGATATTACGGGAGAATCTGTTTCTTGCCTCTTCCAGCTTCTGGTGGCTGCAGCTTTCCTTGACTGTGACCACCTCTCTCCGAACTCTGTCTCTGTGTTCACACTGCCATCTCCTCTGCTGCTGTGTGTTAAGTCTCAAGTCTTTTTCTTCTAAGGACACTTGTGATGGCACTTAGGGCCCACAGAAACTCCTTAACAATTCCACACTTTCAAAGCCTTAATTTATTTCTAAGGCCCTGTTCTTTCATAAGGTAAACTTTACAGGCTCAATAGAACAGAGCCCGATATTTTGGGACTGGCCTCAGTGTTTTAGACCATCACAGGAGCAAATCTCACTGTATAACTCTCCCTTCCTCCCAAATCACTTCTCCTCCCTAAGTGCATCCAGCGCCAATTACATCCAGGCTCCGAGGAGCACACACAGGAGGCTTTGCTTAGGGTTTGCTTAAAGACCTGCTGTGTCAATCACGATCAGGCACAAAGGAGGAAACAG